>NC_134483.1:256804346-256859346 GCF_040206685.1 Ascaphus truei
TTGTTTATGTTTTGTAGCATCGGAGGGGGCATGGACGGTGTTGAAGATGAGGATGGCCGTCATCGTGCTAGCCGGACATGGGTGAGTGCTATATGTATTTATGGTATTTATTGTTCTTTATGTATTTTAAATGGGCAATTCACTATAATCCAGATGTGGATGATAGTAATTGGGCCCATTACTATACTGTATGTTTATGGGGGGGGGGGGTATTTCTTTATTAATATTTGTGTTTCTAAATTAATTGGGGGGGCGGGGAACAGAATTGGGCAACCGCCGGCCTATAGTATCAACTCTGTGCATATATTTACTGTATGTTAGGGGGGTATAGGTGTTGTTGGTGTAATATATATATATATATATATATATATATATATATATATATATATATATATATATATATCTACTATATATTTTTGAAAGCACTGTATGTCTGCGTCCCAAGGGCCAATCGCATAGCACCTTTGGCCTGTCACTCCGGCTCAGGCCATGCCCGCCCCCGCACACCTCTCATGGCCTGAGGCGGAGTGACGGGCCACACGCACACGCACGCTCCGCCCCCTCCCCCCCATCACGTGCGCTGCCCTGCACCGGCTCCGGACGGGAAGCGCGGCCCTCCTACCCCAGCCGCTCCCTTACTTCCCCAGCGCTACCTCCCCCTAAGGTAAGTCACAGCGCGTCCCGCCTCTGCTTATGGCGCCAGTAACTCTCCGCGCAGCCTCGCGCCTCAGGCCCACACAGGGCGCTTCCTGCCGCCTCCTGCACG
This sequence comes from Ascaphus truei, assembly GCF_040206685.1. Lineage (NCBI taxonomy): Eukaryota > Metazoa > Chordata > Amphibia > Anura > Ascaphidae > Ascaphus > Ascaphus truei. Next base: position 256,805,113 of record NC_134483.1, read on the forward strand.
ACCCTCATTCAACCGGACGGCACATCGGGGGACCAAGCGGGCGCCATGGGGGGGGGGGCGAGCCGCGAGTCACAGGGAACGGGGGGGGCGTGTCACAGGAAAAGAGGGGGCGAGCCGCGAGTCACAGGGAACGGGGGGTGAGCCGCGAGTCACAGGGAACGGGGGCGGAGTCACGGGGAGGAGGGGGGGCGAGTCACGGGGGGGCCGAGTCACGGGGGGGGGGCACCAGCTGAACCAGCAGGGAGACATGCACATACATTAATTATGACAATACATATGCCCACTGCTCTCCACCCCCCCCCACTCCCCTTTCACCCCCCACTCCCCTCCCCCCCCCACTCCCCCCCCACTCTCCTTTCTCCCCCCACTCCCCTTTCCCCCCCACTCCCCTTTCCCCCCCCACTCCCCTTTCCCCCCCCCCTTCCCCTTCCTTTCCCCCCCCACTCCCCTTTCTCCCCCACTCCCCTTTCCCCCCTTACTCCCCTTTCTCCCCCACTCCCCTTTCCCCCCCCCACTCCCCTTTCCCCCCCACTCCCCTTCCCCCCCCCTGCTCCCCTTTCTCCTCCCCCTGCTCCCCTTTCTCCCCCCCTGCTCCCCTTTCTCCCCCCCCTCCCCTTTCCCTCCCCCCTCCTCCCCTTTCCCTCCCCCCTCCTCCCCTTTCCTTCCCCCCTACCCTTTCCATCCCCCCTCCCCTTTCCCTCCCACCTCCTCCCCTTTCCCTCCCCCCTCCTCCCCTCCCACCCCCTTCCCCCTCCCACCCCCTTCCCCTCCCCATCCCCCATCCCCCTTCCTCCCTCTTCCTTCCCCCCTCCCCTTTCCCTCCCCCCTCCTCCCCTTTCCCTCCCCCCTCCTCCCCTTTCCTTCCCCCCCTCCCCTTTCCATCCCCCCCTCCCCTTTCCCTCCCACCTCCTCCCCTTTCCCTCCCCCCTCCTCCCCTCCCACCCCCTTCCCCCTCCCACCCCCTTCCCCTCCCCATCCCCCCTCCTCCTTCCCCCTTCCCCCTTCCCCTCTCCCACACCCTTCCCCTCTCCCACACCCTTCCCCTCTCCCACCCCCTTCCCCTCTCCCACACCCTTCCCCCCTCCCACACCCTACCCCCTTCCCCCCTACCACCCCCTTCCCCCCCTACCACCCCCTTCCCCCTCCCACACCCTACCCCCTTCCCCCCTACCACCCCATTCCCCCCCTACCACCCCCTTCCCCCCCTTCCCCCCCCTTCCCCTTCCTTTCCCCCCCCACTCCCCTTTCTCCCCCCCACTCCCCTTTCTCCCCCCCACTCCCCTTTCTCCCCCACTCCCCTTTCCCCCCTCACTCCCCTTTCTCCCCCACTCCCCTTTCTCCCCCCCCTCCCCTTTCTCCCCCCCTCCCCTTTCTCCCCCCCGCTCCCCTTTCTCCCCCCCCCCCGCTCCCCTTTCTCCCCCCCCCCCGCTCCCCTTTCTCCCCCCCCCCACTCACCTTTCTCCCCCCCCACTCCCCTTTCTCCCCCCCCGCTCCCCTTTCTCCCCCCCCTGCTCCCCTTTCTCCCCCCCTTCTCCCCTTTCTCCCCCCCTCCCCTTTCTCCCCCCCCCGCTCCCCTTTCTCCCCCCACGCTCCCCTTTCTCCCCCCACGCTCCCCTTTCTCCCCCCCCACTCCCCTTTCTCCCCCCCCCCACTCCCCTTTCTCCCCCCCCACTCCCCTTTCTCCCCCCCCAATCCCCTTTCTCCCCCCCCTGCTCCCCTTTCTCCCCCCCTTCTCCCCTTTCTCCCCCCCCTCCCCTTTCTCCCCCCCCCGCTCCCCTTTCTCCCCCCCCCCGCTCCCCTTTCTCCCCCCACGCTCCCCTTTCCCTCCTCCCCTTTCCCTCCCCCCTCCCCTTTCCCTCCCCCCCCTCCCCTTTCCATCCCCCCTCCCCTTTCCCTCCCGCCTCCCCTTTCCCTCCCCCCCTCCCCTTTCCATCCCCCCTCCCCTTTCCCTCCCGCCTCCCCTTTCCATCCCCCCTCCCCTTTCCCTCCCGCCTCCCAGCTCCCCTTCCCCCCCACTCCCCTTTCCCTCCCACCCTCCCCTTTCCCTCCTCCCCTTTCCCTCCCCCCTCCCCTTTCCCTCCCCCCTCCCCTTTCCATCCCCCCTCCCCTTTCCCTCCTGCCTCCCTTTTCCCTCCCCCCCTCCCCTTTCCACCCCCCCTCCCCTTTCTCCCCCCTGCTCCCCTTTCTCCCCCCCCCGCTCCCCTTTCTCCCCCCCCCCCACTCCCCTTTCTCCCCCCCCACTCCCCTTTCTCCCCCCCCCCACTCCCCTTTCTCCCCCCCCCACTCCCCTTCTCCCCCCCCCAATCCCCTTTCTCCCCCCCCTGCTCCCCTTTCTCCCCCCCTTCTCCCCTTTCTCCCCCCCCTCCCCTTTCTCCCCCCCCGCTCCCCTTTCTCCCCCCCCCGCTCCCCTTTCTCCCCCCACGCTCCCCTTTCTCCCCCCCCCCAGCTCCCCTTCCCCCCCCACTCCCCTTTCCTCCCACCCTCCCCTTTCCCTCCTCCCCTTTCCCTCCCCCCTCCCCTTTCCCTCCCCCCCTCCCCTTTCCATCCCCCCTCCCCTTTCCCTCCCGCCTCCCCTTTCCCTCCCCCCTCCCCTTTCCATCCCCCCTCCCCTTTCCCTCCCGCCTCCCCTTTCCATCCCCCCTCCCCTTTCCCTCCCGCCTCCCATTTCCATCCCCCCCTCCCCTTTCCCTCCCCCCTCCTCCCCTTTCCCTCCCCCCTCCTCCCCTTTCCTTCCCCCCCTACCCTTTCCATCCCCCCTCCCCTTTCCCTCCCACCTCCTCCCCTTTCCCTCCCCCTCCTCCCCTCCCACCCCCTTCCCCCCTCCCACCCCCTTCCCCTCCCCATCCCCCATCCCCCTTCCTCCCTCTTCCTTCCCCCCTCCCCTTTCCCTCCCCCCTCCCCCCCCCACTCCCCTTTCTCCCCCCCCGCTCCCCTTTCTCCCCCCCCCTGCTCCCTTTCTCCCCCCCTGCTCCCCTTTCTCCCCCCCCTGCTCCCCTTTCTCCCCCCCGCTCCCCTTTCTCCCCCCCCGCTCCCCTTTCTCCCCCCCCCGCTCCCCTTTCTCCCCCCCAGCTCCCCTTTCTCCCCCACTCCCCTTTCCCTCCCCCCACTCCCCTTCCCCCCCCCTCCCCTTTCCCTCCCACCCTCCCCTTTCCCTCCTCCCCTTTCCCTCCCCCTCCCCCCCTCCCCCCCTCCCCCCCTCCCCCCTCCCCTTTCCCTCCCCCCCTCCCCTTTCCATCCCCCCTCCCCTTTCCCTCCCGCCTCCCCTTTCCATCCCCCCCTCCCCTTTCCCTCCCCCCTCCTCCCCTTTCGCTCCCCCCTCCTCCCCTTTCCCTCCCCCTCCTCCCCTTTCCTTCCCCCCTCCCCTTTCCATCACCCCCCTCCCCTTTCCCTCCCACCTCATCCCCTTTCCCTCCCCCCTCCTCCCCTCCCACCCCCTTCCCCCCTCCCACCCCCTTCCCCTCCCCATCCCCCCTCCCCCTTCCTCCCTCTTCCTTCCCCCCTCCCCTTTCCCTCCCCCCTCCTCCCCTTTCCCTCCCCCCTCCTCCCCTTTCCTTCCCCCCCTCCCCTTTCCATCCCCCCCTCCCCTTTCCCTCCCCCCTCCTCCCCTTTCCCTCCCCCCTCCTCCCCTTTCCCTCCCCCCTCCTCCCCTTTCCCTCCCCCCTCCTCCCCTTTCCCTCCCCCCTCCTCCCCTTTCCTTCCCCCCTCCCCTTTCCATCCCCCCCTCCCCTTTCCCTCCCACCTCATCCCCTTTCCCTCCCCCCTCCTCCCCTCCCACCCCCTTCCCCCCTCCCACCCCCTTCCCCTCCCCATCCCCCCTCCCCCTTCCTCCCTCTTCCTTCCCCCCTCCCCTTTCCCTCCCCCCTCCTCCCCTTTCCCTCCCCCCTCCTCCCCTTTCCTTCCCCCCCTCCCCTTTCCATCCCCCCTCCCCTTTCCCTCCCCCCTCCTCCCCTTTCCCTCCCCCCTCCTCCCCTTTCCCTCCCCCCTCCTCCCCTTTCCCTCCCCCCTCCTCCCCTTTCCCTCCCCCCTCCTCCCCTTTCCCTCCCCCCTCCTCCCCTTTCCTTCCCCCCTCCCCTTTCCATCCCCCCCTCCCCTTTCCCTCCCACCTCATCCCCTTTCCCTCCCCCCTCCTCCCCTCCCACCCCCTTCCCCCCTCCCACACCCTTCCCCTCCCCATCCCCCCTCCCCCTTCCTCCCTCTTCCTTCCCCCCTCCCCTTTCCCTCCCCCCTCCTCCCCTTTCCCTCCCCCTCCTCCCTTTTCCCTCCCCCCTCCTCCCCTTTCCATCCCCCCCTCCCCTTTCCCTCCCACCTCCTCCCCTTTCCCTCCCCCCTCCTCCCCTCCCACCCCCTTCCCCCTCCCACCCCCTTCCCCTCCCCATCCCCCCTCCTCCTTCCCCTTCCCCCTTCCCCCCTCCCACACCCTTCCCCTCTCCCACACCCTTCCCCTCTCCCACCCCCTTCCCCTCTCCCACACCCTTCCCCCCTCCCACACCCTACCCCCTTCCCCCCTACCACCCCCTTCCCCCCCTACCACCCCCTTCCCCCCCTCCCACACCCTTCCCCCCTTCCCACCACCCTTCGCCTTCCTGCCGCCTTCCTGCCTCCCCGCCTCTGCTTTTGCGCCCACCCACCTCTGCCTTTCACCCGCCCTTACTCCGCCCGCCTCTGCCTTTCACCCACCGCCTCACAGCCGCTGCATGCACTCAAAAGACACCTGCCACTCTCGACACATACCTGCCGCCACACACACCTGCTGCCTCCCGCCCCTACGCACTGACATCACTGACCCACCGCCTCACACCCTAGCAGGACCCCCACTCACAGAGAGCACTCACAACCCACGCGCCACCTGCCGCCTCACACCCTTGCAGGACCCCCACTCACAGACAGCACTCTCAACCCACGCGCCACCGCCTCACACCTTAGCAGGCCCCCGACTCACAGACAGCACTCAAAACCCACGCGCCACCTGCCGCCTCACACCCTAGCAGGACACACGCCTCACATTTTTACATCTGTTATGTCACCAAAATATACATTGTACTGTGGTGTGTTTACAATAAACCATTTTTAAACAACATCGTATTACATTTTATTCCATCTTTCTTTTCAACATTATTATCCAACCTTTACAACAAATACTCACCTATTGTTCCACGATTTATAAATAATACTACCTATTACGCATTTACATCCCGGGCAACACCGGGTCTCTCAGCTAGTAATATATATATATATATATATATATATATATATATATATATATATATCTATCTATCTATCTATCTATCTATCTATCTATCTATCTATGTACATCTCTCTCTCTCGCCATATTTATATATATATACCCCTGAGGAAGTTGCTTAACGCGACGAAACGCGTAGGGAAGTAGCTAGCACTGTCCTTTATATTATATATCATTGCATTTTGAGTAGTCTTGTCCTGCATTGCTGTTGAGCCGATTCGTGTTCCATCACACCTTGGATTCTATGAAGTAAATCTGACTGCTGTGTCAGTACCTTGCTACGTCGGAGGACACGTACTCTCGCGGGATTTCCATTCAGGGGGAGAACGGGTGCGCGCGCATCCTCCAGGCATCCACGACGGGAGTGTGTTGGACTCCACATACAGGAAAGATCCACGGAGGCTCGATCGGGTGACTCGAAAGACTTTACTCAAAGCCTTTTACCTTTTTACACATTGTAAGTGTCCATGATTCACTTGCATGTTCATTTTAAACATTAAATTACAATATTATGCTATGGGAGCCGCGCTGTCTTCTTTTAGATATATATATATATATATATATATATATATATATATATATATATATATATATATATATATATATATATATATATATATATATATATATATACTATAACAAAACTTGTAACAGTGTCCAATTATTTCCGGACCTAACTGTATATATATATATATATATATATATATATATATACACAGTTAGGTCCGGAAATAATTGGACACTGATACAAGTTTTGTTATTTCGGCTGTGTACCAAAATAAATTCAAGTTACAGTTAAATAATGAATATGGGCTTAAAATGCAGTCTATCAGCTTTAATTTGAGGGTATTCACATCCAAATTGGAGAAAGGGTTTAGGAATTACATCTCTTTAATATGTAGCCCCCTCTTTTTCAAGGGACCTAAAGTAATTGAACAATTCACTCAAAAGCTGTTTCATGGACAGGTGTGGGCTATTCCTCCATTATTTCATCATCAATTAAGCAGGTAAAAGGTCTGGAGTTGGTTCCAGGTGTGGCATTCACATTTGGAAGCTGTTGCTGTGAACTCACAACATGCGGTCAAAGGAGCTCTCAATGCAAGTGAAACAGGGCATCATTAGCCTGAAAAAAAAAGAAAATCCATCAGAGAAATAGCAGGAACATTAGGAGTGGCCAAATCAACAGTTTGGTACATTCTGTTAATAAAAGAACACACTGGTGAGCTCTGCAACACAAAAAGGCCTGGACGTCCATGGAAGACAACCGTGGTGGATGATCGTAGGATCCTTTCCATGGTAAAGAAAAACCAATTCTCAACATCCAGCCAAGTGAAGAACACTCTTCAGGAGGTAGGCATATCATTATCCAAGTCTACCATAAAGAGAAGACTTCACGAGAACAAATACAGAGGGTTCACCACAATGTGCAAACCATTCATAAGCCTGAAGAATAGAAAGGCCAGCTTTGACTTTGACAAACAATATCTAAAAAAGCCAGCCCAGTTCTGGAACAACATTCTTAGGACAAGATCAACTTGTACCAGAATGATGGGAAGAAAAAGTATGGGGAAGGCTTGGAACGGCTCATGATCCGAAGCATACCACATCATCTGTAAAATACGGTGGAGGCAGTGTGATGGCATGTGCATGCATGGCTTCCAATGGCACTGGGTCACTAGTGTTTATTGATGATGTGACAGTAGACAGAAGCAGCCGGAGGAATTCTGAAGTATATAGGGATATATTGTCTGCTCAGATTCAGACAAATTCAGCGAATTGGATTGGACAGCGCTTCACTTTACAGATGGACAATGACCCAAAACATACTGTGAAAGCAACCCAGGAGTTTTTTAAGGCAAAGAAGTGGAATATTCTGCAATGGCCGAGTCAATCACCTGATCTCAACCAGATCGAGCATGAATTTCACTTGCTGAAGACAAAACTTAAGGCTTAAAGATCCACGAACAAACAACAACTGAAGACAGCTGCAGTAAAGGCCTGGCAAAGCATCACAAAGGAGGAAACCCAGCATTTGGTGATGTCCATGCGTTCCAGACTTCAAGCAGTCATTGCCTGCAAAGGATTCTCGACAAAGTATTAATAATGAACATTTTATTTACGATTGTGTTAATTTATCCAATTACATTTGAGCCACTGAAATAAGGGGACTTGTATGAAAATGGTTGCAATTCCTAAACGTTTCATACAATATTTTTGTTCAACCCCTTGAATTAAAGCTGAAAGTCTGCACTTCTATTGCATCTCGGTTGTTTCATTTCAAATCCATTGTGGTGGTGTACAGAGCCAAAATTATGAAAATTGTCAGTGTCCAAATATTTCCGGACCTAACTGTATATATATATATATCTATATATATCAAACACAAAAAGAAAGCAGCGCCTCTGAATAAGTGTGAAAACAATAATAAGGTGAATAAGCTTGCTAAGAATAAATAATTGTATTATATCTACACAGTGTTAACTATTGATAGTGAACCCCTTAATTATTAGTATAGCACAGAAAAATATTAAACCTGTAAACCATATGGAGAAATTCTACATAAAACTGAGTAACAACATATACAGGAAAAAAGCAAAAAAAAGAAGTAATAAACCAGTCCTCAGAAATAGTTCCAGTAAAAATTGTGGGTGCTGGTGTAGAGGGTCTCCGGCTGCTCTCAATATGGACAAACCACGTCCACAGGGAATCTAAAGGGAAAAAAAGAGGAGAGAGCGCACGCCCATAGCGTAAAATAGTAAATTTAATGAGGGGAAGGGGAGGAGGAGGTAAAAAATGCACTTACAAAAGTACAATAAAAACAAGCATTGCGTGATATATAATCACCACCATCCGGTTAATACTGCATCATCTTGGGGCAATCCCAGTCTCAGAGTATGAAGGATCGACGTCCCAGCAGATATGCAGGGCAGGTAAATGCTGTTTAAGAGTCCAAGAAAGTGGCTCCGTTTTCTTCAGCCTCTGTAGCACTCGCGCATGGATCAGTCTGCTCCAGCGCTTGGTAATGACGTAATGTCAATGCGTCCAACGTGATGACGCTCGCTGACGTGTTTCGTCACTCACGGGTAACTTTTTCAAAGGGAAGTGTGGAGAAGGGGAAGGTCCGGTATTTAAATGCAAAATCCAATGATGTTAATTGATTGGAATGCCCCAATTCAGCTGAAAAAGTGCTTCGTGCTATCTACAAATATACCACCAATGAATATATATAAAATACATATAATAAAATAAAATAAAACCTATAAGAATTGGAGGAGATGGAGTATAGGAGATAAAACCGCAGATTGTAAATACTATTCCTGAGGGGAATATACACATCTCATATATAATATAATACATATAAGCTAAACAAACTAACATTAAACAAATATAAAAAAAATATTCTAAAAACATATTAAACATCCATTTAGTTGTATAAAGCAATATGGGTAAATAATTATCCCTTAATAGCAAACATGTAAGGTAGTGCAGTTCCCATAAAGGACTTGTACATATATACACAATTACAGATATATCAAAACTGAAAATATAAAACAATATATGAGAAAATATATAGAATAAGCAAATGTATAACAATAAACTAAGGAGTCAAAAAACAAATTCTTGAACATTTAGATTGGATAAGAAATCTAACCTATAATATCCTATCTCATGCGGATTTTGATATATTGAGATTGATGGAGAACATTAATGTTAGGAGTCTATACGCCACGAACAAAGCAAGATGTCTGGAAGGACATAAGAGGATTACCACAATATAATAAAGTAGTGGTATAACCTATAATAAGTGCAGTGTATACTGTGATGCTTATAATAAGTGTATATGAATCAGTGTAAAAATAAATAATATCTAAACTATCAATACCACTAAATAACCATGGATATCCTATCAATTATAATAGTGTAAACTTTAAGTAGTGGCTAATATATAAGTGACTAAAAGGTGTGCTATATGGTGTAAAAATTATATTGTGAAATTGATTTATTTAAATATGTTGAAACCCAAAGAACCCATAATTGAAAATGAAAATATAAATATAACCCAAACTCCGGAAAATGGGGGGGGAAAGGGGGGAGGGGGGGGGTTTAAACGATGGATTTGATTTTATATATATATATATATATATATATATATATATATATATATTTATATATATACATATACATATACACACACACACACACACACACACACAGTGGTCTACAAATCACCAAAAAATCTACTCGCCGAACAAAAAAATCTACTCGCCACCTAGTACCACACGTGTGCTGCTTGGGTGAATACTAGCTCGCTACGCCCGGGGCGTGCAAATGTATAGGTTTGTCGAACAATATATATATATATATATATATATATATATATATATATATATATAAATTATCTATCTATCTATCTATCTATCTATCTATCTATCTATCTATCTATCTATCTATCTATCTATCTATCTATCTATCTATGTATCTATGTATGTATCTATCTACTGTATCTATCTATGTATGTATGTATGTATGTATCTATGTATGCATCTATGTATCTATGTATGCATCTATGTATCTATGTATGTATCTATGTATGTATCTATGTTTATATCTATGTATGTATCTATCTATGTATCTATGTATGTATGTATGTATGTATGTATGTATTTATATCTATATCTATATATTTATATATATAGCGGTTAGCCGCTAAGGTAATGAAGTGGCCTTTAAATGCATTTTTCCTGCCTCGGATGCATGCCGGGGGCCTCCGGTGCTGGTATTAATGGGTATCAGCTCCGGAGACCCCCGGCATCAATCCGAGCCAGGAAAAGGGCCTGATTTTTTTTCTATTTATCGCCGCTCAGCACCAGATTTTTGCCAACCTTTGTTGGCGGAGCGAATTGGAGAAAATGTCTCCTTTCTAGAGCGCCGATCAGCGCCGAGATGCTGATCGGTGCTACTAGAATATGGCAGGTTTTAAAACTGGCAAAATATTGCTTCTCGCCACCCACGCGGTTAGTTTTATTTTCCGCCAAAAAAAATTGGCGGATTTTCCTTATCTTGCCAGCTTTTCGGCACTTACAGAATTGCTGTAGGCATATTTGCCGAAAAACTGGCGAGATAGGGCTTTTCGCCGTTCTCTGCATAGGCCCCTGTGTCTGATCCAGACTAGTTTCCCTTCCCACGTATTATCCTCAGCTCTAGCAGAGGCGACATCAATAACTTTCCCGAAGTTCAGCTTTATATTACTGTGAGGATCAGCTCAGGCTCTGCTCCAGAGTTTGATACAGACCTTGCTGCTGCTAGTTCCTGATCAGTGCCTGCTGTGCAGACCCCGCCCAGCAACGTATCAGGGCTCTGATTCTAGTATCAGCTTATGCTGTGCAGCTCTTTAGTGATTGGCTGTTTCTCCTTTACAGGCTCAGTGAATGCCTGTGCAAATTGGCTGATCATAATAGTATATTACTTGTGATGACGTCGCAAGCACACTGTTATGCATTGTCTTGCCTTGCGTTCTTTACCTGAACCCTTGCTCCTGTCTATGACCACTCGCCTCTCTTCAACCCTCGACTATGGTTAGTGACCCCAATGATCTATGCTCTCTCCTACCTCCAGCCACTGCGAGTCTATTTATGTTCCTCACTTTTCCAACCCCGACCCGGATGCCCACAACTACTAATCTGTATTACTGACATGACTTCGGGGCTCCAGGTTGGTGTTTCTATACCCCACCTTGGCCTTGCGGTTCAGTTTAGTTTGTGGTGAGCACTCATTACAGTTAAAGGGCAAACTCATGTGCAGAAAACAATGAGCAATATTGATATTAATCAATTTGTCAGGCTATACACCTTCCGATTAAACTAAACATCTGAAGTTACTTTTCAACACACCAAATGTCCCCTTAGTTACAGAACGCATAGATATGTATGCCTCATTATTACATATATCTGCTGGAGACAAGAAAAAAAGGGGGGATGGGGGAGCACTGATGGAAGGCTGGTGTATAACCTAAATTGGTTGTGTAATGCTCTAAGGCAATGTGGAGGGTTTTGTAGGTGTAAAATAATTTTTAACACTCACACGGCCTTGTGCAAATGCTGTCACATCAAGGTATCTTTTGGACTTCCTTTTCTTTTTTCTTTCGTCTCTTTTCTGTCTTCTAGATTCTTTCGCCGCTTTGCGTCTGCGTTCTTCTTCTCCTTCTTCTTTGGTGTTTGTCTCACCCTCGGAATAAATACATACAAAATATGTGAGCAATCTGTGATTATATCAGGAAAGGTATCAGGATATATAATAGAAATAAAACACTCACACGGGCATGTGTGCGTGCGCTCTAAGGGATGGTATCTTGGTCTCTAGGGGGCAGTTCCACTTCTTAATGTTGAGTTAAAGCTCTAAAAACAAAAAGTCAAAGGCCACACCTTAGTGTAAGGTAGAAAACAAAATAAAGTGTTACTACTCACACAGCCAAGTGTGAGTGCACACTTGGAAATGGTATCTTTTGTTGCTCCTCCTGTGGTCCCAGCTGGGAGACGTCCACTGGTACTGATTGTGAGTTCTCACCCCCCCAACGGGTAAAAGAAGTTCTGAGCCCGAAAAAGTCAAGGCCAAGGTCTTTATTGAGTGGAAAATTTAAAAACAACAAGACACAGCTAACTCAACCAGTGAGTTACTCTGTGGAAGGGTAAAAAAGCCAGTCTTTAGGGAATTAAACAGGACTTGTGGTGCTGCAGCTGAACTCCCTCCGCGTCCGGATGTAGCGCTGCACTTCCCGTGTCCCGCTCCCGACGGTGGCTTGAAAGGGTCAAAATTTCTGGGGGATTTTGAGCTACGCATTTCGCCCTATGGGCTTCCTCAGGCTCCGTAGTTAGAATGGTCTGGGCTCGCGGCTCCTGCTTTATATACTGCGGCCGGCCATTCTACTACACCCCCTTGTTGAGCTTGTTCTAGACTTTGAAATCGGAATCAGCTGTTCGTAACTGTGCGTACAAACAGTATAACAACGTTCCGTTGTACTTCACTATGCATACAACCAACGTATATAGAGGACCGTAACCTTGTATTAAGAGAGTGGACTTTATGAACATAATGTTGGTCTTCTTCATTCTGAAACGTACAATTTCTAAATATTGTCCTTAATTGGCTATTAATACTTACACTAAACACTGGAGACTTATACATATATTAGATCTAGGGAGTGCCCCCTACATCTCTTTGACCCTTCCTATTTTAAACAATCATAGGCTAAGGGTAGACATTAAAAATGTGAAATTAACGATCATGTAAGCAATTGCTAATTGGTATATGGTGAGAATGTGCTATCCACTCTGTCACTGAGAATGGTGTGATACTTCTTAGCAAAACAATAATCGTATATATGTCACTTTTATACATAGAATTTTTAAAAACAATTTAAACTTTCTAATGAAAGATTTCTTGTAAAATCATATAGGTCAATTTTATACATATGGTGCTTAAAATACATTTGTACTTTCTAATAAAATGTTTCTAATAAAAGATGCCATTCTTAGGTGTAAATTGAGCATAAGTTATTGCTATATATATGGACCCATCTCCTTGAAGATGCTGTGTAGGATGAAGCAGATCTATAAAGGAAAGCAAACATGCAATCAGTCCCATAGATGATAAAATAACTTCAAATTATAGAGATGAACAAGAACAAAGACCTCCTTGTTCATGGTCTAGGGGGATGAGGGAGATCTGGGAAGGGCAGGGAAGGGGAGGGGGGGGGCAGGCGAAGTGGGGGATGGAACGGGGAGGTCAAGGGAGTGATGTTGAAGGAAAGATGTGAGTCACTGTAGTCTTTATGGGGTTGCTGAAACAACTTGCTTGTCTCCTTTGTGTTGAAGGATCCTGGGTAGATCCTTTGTTGGGGTCTTTTGAGTCACAGGCAGAAAAGAAGCAGAGGGATACCTTGCCTACCACCAAGGTTGCTATATTACCCATATTCCATACTTACCATCCCTACAGGTAGCGCCCGGGTTATTCTGTTCTCTAGTCATATATCTGCTGGAGTCTGAGGTGAGGATTTGAAAAGGGGTTACAAGCCACGTATGGATCCATATGCTGTATCATCTGCTGAAACAAACATACTAAGCTACACATTCTTGAAAAGTTGCTATACCAAAACTCATATTTAAATGATAGGGAGTTAGGGTGTCAAAATAAATAAAAAAAACTTCAATGAATGTGTGTGTAAAGGTATGTTTGGGATGGTATTTATATCATTTGTGACTAGTAAAGTCAGACTCTCCCTCTCTCTCTCTTGTGCTATAAAGTTTGGAAAAGCCATGACCAGGGAGGCTGCGAGGGACCCCCTCCCCCTCCCACTTGGAACAGGTACCCACATATAAACAGACAAGTAATGACAGACTCAGATTTGGAGGTATAAAAGGCCGCGGCTTTGTTTATTAACAATCATAATACTGGAGTAAGCGCTAGTCCAAGCCAGAGTGGGGTCAGAGGGTCAGCCAGGCCTTGGCCTGCTGCCCCCTTACCCGGCCGACCCCTAAAGAGCCGGCCGTTGTCGCGAGTGGGTTCCCGGGTGTCACGTTCGCTTGACCCCACCCATTCACTCCTACCCCCGGGCGACGCCCGCCCCGAGCCCATCTGGCAAGGACAAGCACTTACCCCCGAACTGCCGCCGCAACAGTGGCAAAATGACCAATTGGAGCCTCCTGAAGGAACTTCAGTCCTTTGTTTCTCGGGAGGTCTTCGGACTCTGCCCTGTAAAATATGATGGTACATGTTACAGCTTACAGGTAGTACAGACAGCTTATCAACCAAGGGAATTGTAACTACTCCACAGAGTGGCCGGGGGCAAGCATCTGCCCCCGACTGCCTTGCTAATGGGGTGGGTGGGTGGGGATTTCACTGCAGACCGGGAGCAGAATGGCAGATTCAGCTCCCGGCTGCCTCTTTTGAAGCCTCCCTTGGCCTGCCCCTCCCCCCCCTCAGGGGTCACGACGGTGACCCAGAGATCCTAGCGAGGTGAGGGGGGAGGAGGCTTGCCCCCTGGTCATGGGCTTCCCTCGCCTAATTGGCTGGAGGGATTGCTTGACCAGGGAGGCTGCGAGGGACCCCCTCCCCCTCCCACTTGGAACAGGTACCCACATATAAACAGACAAGTAATGACAGACTCAGATTTGGAGGTATAAAAGGCCACGGCTTTGTTTATTAACAATCATAATACTGGAGTAAGCGCTAGTCCAAGCCAGAGTGGGGTCAGAGGGTCAGCCAGGCCTTGGCCTGCTGCCCCCGTACCCGTCCGACCCCTAAAGAGCCGGCCGTTGTCGCGAGTGGGTTCCCGGGTGTCACGTTCGCTTGACCCCGCCCATTCGCTCCTACCCCCGGGCGACGCCCGCCCCGAGCCCATCTGGCAAGGACAAGCACTTACCCCCGAACTGCCGCCACTCACGGCTCTATTTAAACCTCCTTAAATTAGACCGTGCCGCCAACACCGCTAGGACCTTCTCCAACCCCTCCTGCAAATCATTGTTGAACAAGTCCGCCCCTATCTCAGATAAGTGTCTGCCGTCGGCCGGAACAGGCCGATTGACTTGTAGTCGGACTCGGGATGGGTGATCTGCTATCCCCCACACTGCGTCACGAACTTTCCCGCCATCTTGTTCAATATTTTGACCCTCGCTCAGTCGATGACGCCAGGTGCCCTTGCACCACTCCAAACTATCCTGCCCACTCTGTCCTACCCAACAATCGGTACTCCTGGCCAACGAGCGTTTGAAAGTCCCCTTCTCTGCCCAGTGTATAAGCATCTGTGAAGGCCTAAGGGGATGAGTGGGTTTATCGAAGCACGCTAAATCTCAGATAATGCGGGCCTGGTATAGGACTGGTATCTGTTAGACTTCCATCACCCTATCTTTTGTATCGCAGCTACTAACAGCCCAGCGCGTGGTGCCTCGGTTGCCGCCTCAATCCGGAACGAATGCGTCCCGTATTGTGCCTCGTCGAGACCCTGGTGTCTTAGGCACATGCGGAAAACCCGCCGGTTCTGGAATCTAGATAACGGTACCCCGTCTGCGTGAAGGAGCAGAGGACCCTGACTGTCTGGCCTGCATGCCAAGTATTCCCTGAGCGTGCTCACTGGGCAAAAAATTGGTCCCTGGTAGCCAGTCCTCAAACTGCATCCCTCCCTCGCCTTTGCGCGACGTGCAGCCAGCTCCCAGGCTCGCAGTGCTGCGAAGGCCAATGCAAACGTCAGCCGAAAAGTTTTGCCTCGGACCCTGACAGGCACATTCTGTCTGTGGCCTGCATTAAACCCTCTAATATCGCTGCGTCACTGGCCTTCTGCTGTCATTTGACTAAACACCTTGCCCCTTAAGGGTCGTCGCCCGCTCCCACAGGTCTGCAGGGCATGGAATGGCGATTGGGTCCGCCTCGGGGGGCCAGTCTCCGAAACAGCGCCATCTATAACCGGGATAAGGTATCCGCAATGTTATTCGCCACCCCCGGGACATGCCGAGCCTTGAACGCAATGTTCAATTGCAAGCATGCCAGTACGAAACTGCGCAGAACGGACAGCACCGGCGGGGAGCGTGAGCCGAAATTGTTCACGGCTTCCACTACCATGTTGTCTGTCCAAAAATTTACTTGCTTATTCGCGAATAAGTGACCCCGCAGGCGCACTGCGACGAGCAAGGGAAATAATTTCAAGAACGCCAAGTTCCTAATGAGTGGCTTCTCCCGCCAGTGGGGAGGCCACTGCTCCGTGCACCATGCCCCATTAAAGTAGGCCCCAAAACCGACTGACCCTGAAGCGTCTGTAAACAAATGTAATTCTGTGCTGTTGGCCGGACAGGGGGGGGGGGGGGGGGCTCGCCACAAGGTTCTGCCGTTATACTCCTTTAACAACACGCAGCCACACCGCCAAGTCCTTTCGGATTTAGGCGGTGACGTGGATGACGTGGTCGGGTCGTCTCGCCCCGAACGTTGCTGCGGAGAGGCACCTGGCGAGCACCCTTCCTGCCGGCATTACGCGCGCTGCGAATACTAAGTGGCCTAGCAGCGCCTGGAAGTGCCTCAATGATGGTTTCTTGAGGGCTATGAATTCGCGGAGAAGCCTGCTTAGGGGGACCAGCTTCTCCAGAGGGAGCCTGCGACGTCAACGTGTGTCCCAACTAAATTCTGATCCTTCTTGATATTCAAACGGAATCCTAAACCCTTCCTTAAACCCAGCTAGGAGTAGCTGGGCTGCTTCCCTATTGGGATACCTTGCTAGCCACGGTGCCAAATTGGCGATGATTATTGGTGTCGCTGCCCTCGCGTCCAAACTTACGCCCTGCGCCTTCGTTGATTGCCTAAAGCGCTGGTCATATGTCCACCAACCCATTCCCTAAGTAAAGAGCGAGGCGCATGCCTGGGGATACTTCTCCCCAATTACTCCAGCCAGGATAACAAATGCCTTTGACCCATTGCGAAAGGTGTGTGGGAAAAACCTCTTTTCTAAACCGTCCTTCGCTTCCCCCGTCTTTGAGGACGCAGCCAACGCCTCCCCGTAGCCTGGTAGCAGAGATAATATATCTACGTATTCCCCGGCCCGTATCTTGTCCTTCACCTCTTTCAGCAAGTGCAAGCCCACTGAGCTAGGTCTGGATGTATAAGAGACCTTCTATGCCGCATCGGGCATCCTCTTATCCTTGGCTAGCTCCTCTGAGGCGGATGCCGCCTGAGGAAAGGGAAGCGTGGGAGATGGTGATTCCGCTTGCCCGGTTTGCCCGCCGGCCCCTAGAGGTGTGTTTTTAACCGCTTGCGGGGGACCCGCGGCCATTGCCGCTGCTGGTTCTATAGGCGTTGCTTCCACTGGCGCCGCCCCCAATGCCGGTGCTACGACTGTCGCTATAGCCGGAGCTATCGCCGCTGCTGACGCGATTAGCGTTGCTAGAACTGGCGCTGCGCTTATCGCTGGTGTCACTACTGTTGTTAGTGACTCTGCCCGCGCGGGTGTCGTCATCCCAATGTGACTTCCCGCAATTGCCGACGCCCTTAACCCTGCGTCAAGGTGCGCCACTAGCGGGGATAGGGCCTGCCTTATGTCCCACGATGCTGCCTCCATGAGCTGCGCACCAGTACACCGGGAAGATTTTCTTACCATCACTTGAGGGGGAGCGCAAACCGCTATTCTCTTGCGCGGGGGACTCCCGCTGGCTACCTCTTAGTTAGTTTTCGCTGGCCGCTTACCTTTCTTTGACCGCTTTTTCGCCAGGCTGAGGGGTTGACCCGGGTGGCGTTGCCGGCCACCTATCGGGAACCGCGATGGCTGCCTCCTCCCCCCGGTCTCTGTTATCGAGTCTCCCCTTGTGACCGTGTGCTGTCGACGCCCCATCTTCCACCCTGTGTGGTGATGGTGCCTGCGCCTCAGCCGCCTGCTGCTGAGCCGACCCTGTGCCGGACGCCGCCTCCCTGATGCCTGAAATGAGAGAATGGGGACGCCTGCCGCTGGCTTGTCCGTGACCGGCGATGGTCTTTGAAACCTCCGTGTTGACATGCCCCTTGGCACCGATGAATTGGGTCGCCGCCCTGCTTGCGGACTTATGCCCTGCCATTGCGGTGTGTCCCTTCCGTTTCCTTGTCCTGCCGCATGGCGCATATGTGTGCCCATATACACACGCGCGCATTTAGGTGTGCCCATATACACACGCGCGCATTTAGGTGTGCCCATATACACACGCGCGCCTTTACGTGTGCCCATACACACACGCGCGCATCTACGTGTACCCATATACACACGTGCGCATTTACGTGTGCCCATACACACGCGCGCATCTACATGTGCCCCTGCCATTGCGGTGTGTCCCTTCCGTTTCCTAGTCCTGCCGCATGGCGCATACGTGTGCCCATACACACGCGCGCATCTACGTGTGCCCATACACACGCGCGCATCTACGTGTGCCCATACACACAAGCGCGCATCTACGTGTGCCCACACACACAAGCGCGCATCTACGTGTGCCCATACACACGCGCGCATCTACGTGTGCCCATACACACGCGCGCGCGCATTTACGTGTGCCCATATACACGCGCGCGCATCTACGTGTGCCCATATACACACGCGCGCATCTACGTGTGCCCATATACACACGCGCGCATTTACGTGTGCCCATATACACACGCGCGCATCTACGTGTGCCCATATATACACGCGTGCATTTACGTGTGCCCATATACACGCGCATTTACTTGTGCCCATATACCCACGTGCGCATTTACTTGTGCCCCTATACGCACTCGCGCATTTACGTGTGGCCATATACACAAGCGCGCATTTACGTGTGCCCATATACTCACACGCGCGCATTTAATTGTGCCACTATACACACGCGTGCATTTACGTGTGCCCATATACGTACGCGCGCATTTCCGCGTGCCCGTATACACACGCGTGCATTTACGTGTGCCCATACACTGGCGACACACTTTATTCGAGCTTGGCTAGTCCCACGAATTCGGGTATACCCGGGTGTATTGAGGTTTGTGACTGTTTTCTGCCCGAGTGCATTGAGGTATTTTCCAAGCAGGGATTGAAGCATTTTATTCCCGCTGGCTGCAATACTGCACAGTATATATATATATACTGCATTACAATTCATGAATTTATGCCATCTGGTAGACACGCGAAGCATTGCAGCCTATTAAATTCTAATCATTATCATTTAACAGATCAGCCGCCCATCAGCCAGGCATGAACCCAGGCTGGGAAGGCAAACGCAACGGGGCTTGTCAGAGGTGAGGAGCGGCGCATTCCAGGTATCTGCCAGGTACATACCGGGTATTTGCTCGAATAAAGTGTGTCGGTGCAGTATATGCACGCGCTCATTTACTTGTGCCCATATACACAAGCGCGTATCTACGTGTGCCCATATACACACGCGCGCATTTAAGTGTGCCCATATACACACGCGCGCATTTACGTGTGCCCATATGCAGACACGCGCATTTACGTGTGCCCATATACACACGCGCATATACTTGTGCCCACATATGCACGCGCGTTTACGAGTGCCCATACACGCACGCACGCATCTGCGCGTGCCCATATACACACGCACGCATTTACGTGTGCCCATATACACACGCGCATTTACCCGTGCCCATATATGCACGCGCATTTACCTGTGCCTATACGCACGCGCGTTTACATATACGCACGCACGCATCTACGCGTGCCCATATACACACACGCGCATCTACTTGTGCCCGTATATACACGCGCGCATCTACGTGTGCCCACGCACACCCGTGCGCATCTACATGTGCCCATATACACACGCGCGCATTGACGTGTGCCCATATACACACGCGCGCATTTACCATGGCGCTCAGCCTGGATGGGGGCGCCCTCATTACTTCATGAGGGCCGCGCGTCCTCGCATGCGGGACCGTGTCGACCTTGTCCGCTCAACGGGCCATGCGCTGAATAGGAAGTGGGATTACCTGCACCATCCCTGGCCGTGCGCTGAACGGGAAGTGGGGTTACCCCTCCGATACCAGGGCCATGTGCTGAACAGGAAGTGGGATTACCCCTCCGATACCAGGGCCATGCGCTGAACAGGAAGTGGGATTACCCATCCCATACCAGGGCCATGCGTTGAACGGGAAGTGGGTTTACCCCTACAATAGCAGGGCCATGCGGCCATGTGCTGAACAGGAAGTGGGGTTACCCATCAATAGCAGGGCCATGTGCTGAACAGGAAGTGGGGTTGCCCATACAATAGCAGGGCCATGTGCTGAACAGGAAGTGGGGTTGCCCATACAATAGCAGGGCCATGTGCTGAACAGGAAGTGGGGTTGCCCATACAATAGCAGGGCCATGTGCTGAACAGGAAGTGGGGTTGCCCATACAATAGCAGGGCCATGTGCTGAACAGGAAGTGGGGTTGCCCATACAATAGTAGAGCCATGTGCTTAACAGGAAGTGGGATTACCCGTACAATAGTAGGGCCATGTGCTGAACAGGAAGTGGGATTACCCATACCATACAAGGGCATGCGCTGAACAGGAAGTGAGATTAACCCCTACATGCGTTATACCCTGAATGCAGTATATACCTACCGTATACCCCACATAATCTTGGATGTAGTATGTAACGCTGGACCAATACAGCAGATGACCTCCAAAGGCAGTGTACACGCACACCATATGCTCCACAAAACGGCCCGTAACCACGCATGCAGTATATACGCCATATGGGCCAAACCCAGCATGTAACCACGCATGTGGTATATAAACCCTATATTCGGGACCCAGCACGTAACCTTGAATGCAGTATATACGTATCCTTTGAAACCGCAGATAATCGCGACTGCAGTCTATAAACACTATATAGTTCAAATACAGCGCGTAACCGTGAACACAGTATATACGCCGCACGTAACGGGCCGCTACACTACGGGGTCCCTCTCCTCCCTGCATCCCGCCTCCCCCCTCACCGCGATTCAAAAATCGCGGCTCTACGGATGGGGGAGTGTCCAGGATTGACCCCCATTTCGGGGCTTTACCTTAGTTTAACCTGCAGGGAGGAGAGGGACGTCCAATTGATTTCACTGCAGACCGGGAGCAGAATGGCAGATTCAGCTTCCGGCTGCCTCTTTTGAAGCCTCCCTTGGCCTGCCCCTCCCCCCCTCAGGGGTCACGACGGTGACCCAGAGATCCTAGCGAGGTGAGGGGGGAGGGGGCTTGCCCCCTGGTCATGGGCTTCCCTCGCCTAATTGGCTGGAGGGATTGCTATTCTAGTTGTGAAATTGCATAGTTTGTGTAAAACTAGGCAAACCAAACTTTGTTTGACGAATTCTGGAAGTTTATCCTTGCAAAAAAAATGGTATTTTTACAACAGATTTGAACATGGGGAAAAATGTTGCCATCTCTAAATGTAACAACCTTATTTTACACTTGTGGATTGGTTATCAAAGTACTGTAAGTGGACAGTGAGGACTGTTTATGCCAAGAATGGGGAGGGAGTCTAGAAATAATTGCTTATATCTCATGGCTGTTAATACGATCTTGATTATCCTAAGATAAATGCATATCATGTATATTTAAAGGCATCTTATCCCTTTTATTTGAGGAATGGTCCAGCTAGCCATAGATTTCATAAGGATTAGGCTTAATTAAAAAAAATATATAAAATAGATGTAAGGTGTTGTATTTCAACATGAAAATTATCATCAGCCACACAAGGTTTCTGAAGCTAAGTATTCTCTATCAAAACTAATAAAAAGTATGATTTTAAATCGTTCAGCCATTGTTGAGAGTAACAGATATATATGCTACACAACTTGTATAAATAATGTTGAATGATACAATTACCGGTGCTCCTGGTCCAAGGAAAACCTGTTAGTAATCCGATGACTGCAGAAAAAAAGGAGTGAATCAGGGCACTACGGATTTCTTATAAACTAATTTATTGTGCCAAAGTTGCGACGTTTCAGCTGATGCAGCAGCCTTTCTCAAGTGTTAATGGCATTCTGCAAACAACCCATTGTGTTCCATATATATAGTCCCAAAAATAAACAGGTGTCTCGTGTTTGGTTATTATCAGCTGGTGCAGTATAATGCCATCCCTCTGCGCCATCTGTTATGGAGGCTGAATTACCATAACCAAGCACTGGAGACAATGCATGTGCAGAAGAGATGGGATTCCTCATTACCAAGCAAAAGGTGACAACAGATTGGAGGTGTGCATGTGCAATGACATAACGTGCCACTTGAATCATTGCAAGACTTACCTGGATTGGAACAATCAGTGAGGATGGAGAAGGGCCAGATGTCACCGAGTGACCAGGAGACCACGGGAGCTTCAAACAGATGGCACAGAGGGATGACATTACAGTGCACAACTGACAATCACCAAACACGAGAAACCTGTTTATTTATGTATATCACGGGTAAATCAATGATTAACCCACCAGGCGCTAAGAAATGGTACAGTGCTGCTGATTTGATTAATATATTCATGGGAAATAAGCATGGTCAACCCCAGACAGAATAAGTATAATGTGCGTGATATCTCTTCCAGCAACTGGCTCAATGCGAGCACCAAAAGAGTTGAGATAAAAAGACTCACGTGGCTGACTTTGGGGTTGTTGACACTGTGCCTGTCCTCTCTGGAATGATGTAGCTGCTCCTGCTAGCAGATCTCGGCTTGATGTAGCATAAATGTTGGGACAGATGTGGCGCCCCAGCACTGTGGAACGCCAATGTCCTCTTCACCGCCAACCCTGCGTCCGCTCCGGCGCGGTGGGTGGTCACCTGACCGGCGGCATCAGCAAGGCTTCCGGGTTCATCCACAGGAACAGCAAGTGATCTCCAGCAGCTCGGCGTGCAGGCGACATAGACAGCGCTTCAGAAATCCTCCCAAGGGGGGTATGATCGCTGCACAGCCGCAATGAATCAATGAAGGCTGATGTGTGACTATAGAAAAAGCTTTATTCTCACAGGGTGCAAGCGAATCCTCTGATGCGTTTCAGCCTGCAAGTCCTTTGTCAAAGAGTGATCCGCTTGTATATAAGACACCCAGTTATAGTCTGTACAGATTGCCACACCCGTATACCTTGCCCAATGAACAAGCAACAGGTGCATACCATCAGACACCCACAACCTTGATGTCAATTAAAATATGACGCAATAAAATGACCACATAATTATCATCACCATTATGTATGTATCTGATAACCCAGACAACGTGTATAATAATAAGAAAAACAAAATAATGTGTTAATGATGTGGTCATGGTTAAAAACAAAGAATTATATAAATGCACCCAATGTGTTTTGTTAAAGCAGTAAATCCATTATGTTATTGTACTCATATACCCGATTGCATGGAATAAATTGTATACATAGACAATGAGGCCCTGAAAAAACTGTTTGCAAGAAAAACAAACATTACAACATCTATGAATACTAACTCTGGGATTGATGATGAGAATGGTGTTATTTGTAATAGAAATGTTTCTTCCTTTGCAGAAACTGCATTTAATTTTGACATACAGTCTCTTTATGAAGAGGGACATACTGAGGCAATTATGGAACCCCCTTATTTCGGTCATACAGATTCCAATCTCAGGAAACGTTATTCCTTTATTCCCAACAACACTAAAGGACCCTGTTTATCAACCTTTGAACGGTTGGTAGATAGGGATTTAAGGACATTAGCTAAGGGTTACTCCTTTTCTAATGCATTTCCTATATCTGATAATCTTACCCCACAGGAGAGATTGGATCTAGATGAACTGAAGAAAAATAGAGATATCACTATCAAAAATGCCGACAAGGGGGGAGCCATAATTGTACAGTCGTCCAGTAGATATAGGGATGAAGCTCTAAGACTACTGAGCAATTCTGATTTCTATGCTAAACTAAAAACAGATCCCACCAAAATGTTTCTCGGTGAGCTCGACAAGCTTCTTGAATTGGGTGACATACTATATGTCATAACGAATAAAGAAAGACAATTCCTGGCGTGTGAGTTTCCCATTGTCCCCGTGTTCCACCATCTCCCAAAGATCCATAAATCATTGGAGAACCCTCCGGGGCGACCTATTGTATCCAGTATTGGATCTTTGGGAGATGGTGTTTCACGTGGATAAATTCCTTCAACCTATTGTAAAAACTTTACCGTCATTTATAGAAGACACCACAGCACTGTTGGTGTCTCTAGGGGACATTGTTTGGAAGGAAGGATACCGATGGGTCACCATGGACGTCACATCACTGTACACCATCATTGAACATCAACACGGCCTTCGGGCCATTTATCACTACCTTCAACTTTCGTCACTATCCACGGCACAGATCACTTTCATTAACAATGCTATTCTTTTTTTACTAACACATAACTATTTTCTCTTTGACTCACAATTTTTCTTACAAAAACAAGGCACAGCTATGGGGACTTCTTTTGCACCCTCATATGCTAATCTCTTCATGGGCTTATGGGAATCTGTACACATTTATGGTAGCACTAATAAGTTTCGTTCAAATATTATTTATTATAAACGTTTTATTGATGATTTGATTTTCATATGGGATGGTGATCTTGATAGTATTCACTCTTTTATTCACAATATTAACTCTAATAATCTGAATCTTCACTTCACATTTGAAACTAATATTAAGAAGATTAATTACCTTGATGTGACTATCCATGGTGATCCAGCAACAGGTATACAAACAGACATTTTTACAAAACCCCATGCCAGGAATTCATATCTGCATGCAGATAGCAGTCACCCAAAAGCATTGATTCGTTGCATACCGAAAGGACAGTTTATGAGGTACAAACGCCTTTGCTCTAACCGAGAAACATTTTTACAACATTCCAAAATATTGGGTTCCAAGTTTCTATCGAGAGGATATACCGAAGAAAATGTGGATTCGGCATTTCTGAATGCTGACTCTATGGATCGAGTTGATCTACTAACACACAAAAAAAATGATAACGTCAAAAATACGGTGTTTACTGATAGTCCACTGTTTATTACAAAATACAGCAAACAGGCATCACAAATACGACAAATAATTTCAAAACACTGGAACATACTCAAACTGGACACGGATTTGGAATTATATACTAGATCAGGTCCTAAGTTCGCATTCAGAAAGGCTAATACATTAGCCACGTCCATATCTCGAAATATGTTTCAATCCAAACAATCGGGTAGAGGTAATATACCGAAGGGATTTTTCAAATGTGGATTTTGCAAGTACTGCAAGTACGCATCTCCTACTAAAAGAATACACACACTGTTTCCTAACAGTAAACACAGGATCAACACATTCATCATCTGTCAAACCACCCATGTCATTTACGTGATTACATGTGGGTGCAATTTCAGATATGTAGGCAGAACTGTCAGATCATTGTATGTTAGAATTTCTGAGCATATCAGACTGATAAACAAACATGATTTATTTCACCCGGTAGCTAAACATTTCTCCCAATGTCCGCTTGGCGGGTTAAAGAATTTCCAATTTTTTGGTGCAGAACACATTGCTGCTCATATAAGAGGAGGTGACAGATTGAACCGTTTAAACAAAAGAGAAATGTCATGGATTTTTTCTCTTAACACTTTGCAACTGTATGGTCTAAATGTGGAATTGGAACTGAAGCATTTTCTTCATGACTGATTTATTTATATCCTTATATCCTCCGGTTCTTCATCCTCTTTGTTTCTTTCCCCACTTTTCCCTTCCCCCCCCCCTCCTTTACCCCTCCCCTCCCCCCCCTCCTCCCCTCCCACAGTCCGTCCCATCCCCTCTCCCCCTATCCCTCTTCCTTCCCCCCCTCCCCCCTTCCCCCTCCCCTTCCTCCCCCTCCCTCCCCCTTTCCTTTCCCCCCTTTCCTTTCCCCCGCTTCCCCCTCCCTTGTTCCCCTTCCCCCCCTCTCCCTTCCCCCTCCCCAGCCCTTTTCCTCCCCCTTCCTTCCTTTCCCCTGCTTGTTCCCTCCTTATATTAACTTAAGGTTTTAGAACATACCCATTAACCATGTCTTGATAGATTTATCATGTTGTATTGTCATTATGGACTGTATTATTGATTGTAAATATGTGATCTCTTATATGGTTACCAATTTTCTTTAACCCCTTAGGGGTAATATCGGTTTTGAAAATATCTCATTGTCTCTGTATACAATTTATTCCATGCAATCGGGTATATGAGTACAATAACATAATGGATTTACTGCTTTAACAAAACACATTGGGTGCATTTAAAAAATTCTTTGTTTTTAACCATGACCACATCATTAACACATTATTTTGTTTTTCTTATTATTATACACATTGTCTGGGTTATCAGATACATACATAATGGTGATGATAATTATGTGGTCATTTTATTGCGTCATATTTTAATTGACATCAAGGTTGTGGGTGTCTGATGGTATGCACCTGTTGCTTGTTCATTGGGCAAGGTATACGTGTGTGGCAATCTGTACAGACTATAACTGGGTGTCTTTTATGCAAGCGGATCACTCTTTGACAAAGGCCTTGCAGGCTGAAACGCGTCAGAGGATTCGCTTGCACCCTGTGAGAATAAAGCTTTTTCTATATTCACACATCAGCCTTCATTGATTCATTGCAGCTGTGCGGCGATCATACCCCCCTTGGGAGGATTTCTGCAATGCTGTTTATTTTTGTGACTATTTATATATATGGGACACATTGGTTTGTTTGCAGCATGGCATTAACACTTGAGAAAGGCTGTTGCAATTTTGGCACAATAAATTAGTTAATAAGAAATCCGTAGTGCCCTGATTAACTCCTTTTCATTGTTGAGGGTAACACACATTATATTCTACATTTGATAATAATAATAATAAAAAAAATCTTTTCCTGTACAGTGCATGGTGAAGGTTATATTTTTCAACAAGAAAGTATATATAATTGCAGTAAATCGCATTGTGTTAATGGATGGACCGACCTGTAGACGAGGTCAGTAAGATGCTTAGACCGAGGGTTAAGCTGAATTGCATTGGTTTATTATCCAGAAGACAATAGGAACACTGTCCCTATAAGGCCAAAAGAAATCATAAAATCAACACCTACTCCTTTCAGGAGACTAACTAAACATTACAGTGACACTTTCTAACGGGGTCGCCAGCTAAACATAGCAGAGTCTTATTTATTTATTATCTGTATTTGTAGGTATTCATATCCCAGGGTCTCTGTGTAGCTCTTTCCGCCAGTCAGGAACGCCGCTTCCAGGTAGCAGGCTGTGTCAAGCCAGTAGTAATCTTTACCCAGGGTGTGGTTCCGAGATGGACTCCACAGACCTGCTTCCATCAGTCTTAGGGTCCATAACAACCAGGGTTCCTCCTTGTTGGGATAAGCCTCTCTACCCTCCTGGGGAAAAACTAGCTATCTGTCTCCTCTGGCAACTTCCTGCATTTTATCCCTGCTCAATCAGGAGTTCATTGTACACACCTCCCAATTCAGGTATGAAATTCAACACTAGTGCAGTTTCCTGCCTTGTAAAGGGAGTTTAACCCTTTGACTCCCTTTCATACCACCCCCTCAGAGTTTAGCCCTGCGCACCCTCAGCCATTTAAACATCCCCCCTTCTCGGGAAACAGCTCAGCCTCACGGGGGAGTCTTTTGGACACATTTTCTTTTTTCTTGACTTCCAAGGCTTTTAACCTTACCTCCAATCTTTCTGTGTCACCTTCTGGCTGGATCCATGGGCTTGGTTCTCCTTGGTGAGACTTCTTTTCTCAAGCACCTTTTTACTCCAACCAGTCGCTTTGGATTTTCCCTTGAATGCCTGTAGAAAGGTAGTTCGCCATCTCCTCTTCTGTGTAATTCAATATACTCATCACAGGAGCAGCAGACTTTACATCCTTTTCAATAGAACATTCTATCTTTTATATTCATCAGATAATGATTCTTCTTGTACTCTTCACTTACACCTTTGTTTGTTATCTGTTTGGCAGATGAAGGTTTAGC
This sequence comes from Ascaphus truei, assembly GCF_040206685.1. NCBI lineage: Eukaryota > Metazoa > Chordata > Amphibia > Anura > Ascaphidae > Ascaphus > Ascaphus truei. Next base: position 256,832,837 of record NC_134483.1, read on the forward strand.
TATTGCTTGCTCAGGCGGTTTACACTTTGCAATCTCGTTTTACAGTTCAGCGGTGTCCCAAGCTCTCACTGTACCCTTATCTTCATGGGCATTAGTCTATGTGGGATACAGATGCTTGGGCAAGGCCAATACCTTTTCCTGTAGTGGAGACACCTGTACTTGACTGGTTGGCAAAGCCTCACTCTATTTTTCCTCTACCGGCATCTTTTCCATGGACTCCTGTGACCAAGTGTCTGTTTTAGGTTTGTAACCTTTTTCTCCAGCTTTACCTTTTGAGACTCCAACGTTTTAACTGTGGACCGTAAATTGTTTGCTGACTCTACCTCTCTCTGTAGTACTATAATCTTATGTCTCAGTCTTTTGAGTGCGTTGTTTTTTTTCTGTGATCAGGGCACTGGTGATGGTGATGGATTTTTGTAGAGAAACCTTTTCTTCCTCAAACACTTTCTTTATAAAGGGTTCTCTCTTTTCCATCTCTAGCATCTGACTATTGAGTACTTAGCTTTCCTCTTGGCTCTTTCCCCGATCTTGTGTAAGTTTGAGGTTGCCATCCTGCAGAGCTGCAAGTTGTTGGGATGTGAATTCAGCTGTCAATTTTAGCTCCTCTACTTCCCTTTTGATATTTTTCATTTTCACACATTCTGCTTCCAGTGCCTGGTGTAAACCAGATATCCTTGTAGGCTGAACAGATGTGCTGATTTTCCTCCTCCAGTTTCTCAAACTCTACTTTTAGCTTTTGCTGCAAGTTCAATTCATCAATGAGAGACCTCTGTTTCTTGAGAGCATCTTGCAGTTCTCTTCATATTTTGCAGTTCTGCAGATTTCGTTGCCATGGTTGCAGCAGCTTGCATTTTCCACGCCCCTTTATCCAGGGCATGCTTACATTTGGGGATGGAGAAGCCTCTCTGCTCCTCCAGCTCTTGCTCCAGGTTCTGGACCTTCTCCCGCTCCCACTCACACAGAGTTACCTTGCTTTTAAGCTCTGCCCCCAGTGATGCTCTGGTGAAACTCAGCGTGGCCTTCAGCTGCTCATGCTTCTCTGCGGGGACATACTATGTACTCAAATGCTCCTGTAGCACTTGTACTTTGTGAGAAGCCTGGAACATTTTTCTGTAGCACTTGCTGCTTCTCCTCGGTATCTGCCTATTTCTCCTTGGCCTCCTGCAGACTCGCATGCAGACCTTACAACTGGCTCAGTAGCCTATTTTCTGCTTGTGTGCTTTGCTCCAGGGAGATACGTTCTTCTTGTAGCACTTCTAAGTTCTCCTGGGACAATTTTTCTTTACTTTTTTTGCTTGGTGAAGCTTCTCATTTCCTTCACTGGTGTCACTGGAGACTCCTGTGGTGGGTAGGATCTCGGTGGCCGGAACAGCAGCAGCGTAGTAGGGGTCACAATCAGAGGTCCGAGGCAGGCGGCAGATAGCGCAGTCAGGTAATAAGCAGAGGTTGGCAGCGAGGAGACTGGAACAGGACAGGGGGGCAGGAACAGGTCTGGGAGCAGGGACTGAGAACGGGGAGCAGGAACTGAGACCAGGAAACAAACAGGGACAAGCCAGATTACCAGCAAGGACCTTTACTATGAACAGAATCAAATACAGGACTGGTACAGAAACAGATCAGGATCAGAGACAGAAGCATGTGCAATGGAGTCTGACTCAAAACAAAGGCAATGGACCAAACAGGAAGCAGAGGCTATAAAGGACAGAGATAGGAGCAACAAGGAGACAGACAAACAGAGGAACCCCAGAGCACACAGAAGGCTGCAGCACACCCGGAGGACAAAGAAGAACTATGGCTAGGCAGGAGGTCTAGGAGACCCTGACATTACACACGCGGCACACTTTATTTGAGTATGGCTCATTCCGCAAGCCGGGATATGTCCCGGCTTGCGAGCCGCACTCCCTCAGCGTGCCGCGCATCACCGATGCACGGTCACGCGTCATCGGGTGCCTGTGCCGCCTGTACGCGTGCCCAGGGCTCCCCGAGGGAGCCCTGGTGTCGCGCGGATGTGAGGACGGCGGCGGGAAGTTCCGGGGGACCCGGCGGACCTGGTGAGGAGAGGGGGAAGCCCCGATCGGTGGGCCTCTCCTCCGAGGCTTCGGCGCACGCCCGGCACCCTCCGGCGCGCGCCAGGTTACTGCTGCGGCCGAGAACGGGCAAATGCTCGAATAAACTCGGCCGCAGCAGTACTCCCCCCTCTCGAGAGCGTTCTCCGGATGATCCTCCAGGCTCTTCCCGGAGGCCTAGGAGTTCCTGACAACTGGTCTGGTTAGTCAAATCTGACTTCCTTTTTCAGACTTGCATTTTCTCTCTTTTTAGTCTCTAAATTACTCAGATTTTTTCCATCAATCACAGTCTCAGCATCCTTCAATTTATAGACCTCTGTGCTGAGACTGTGGCCCTCCTGGTGTGAGTGTTTCACCCTTGTGCTGAGAGTCTGAACCTTTTGCAGAGCCTCCTTATATTTATGTTTCAGGTTGACAGTCAGTTTGTCAGCCTTGCTTTGCTTTTCTTCCATGGTGCGCATCGCAGTGTTTACCCTATCCAGACTATTCATCTCGTCCTCCAATTCACTCCATAAGGCCGCATTAGCTTCTCGTTCCTTACCCAGTCCATCCCGCAGTACTTCATTATCATGGCAGGCAGATTGGAGTGCAGAAATCAAGGCATCTTTATCGTGATTCAAGGATTCAGCTTCCCTTCACTCCTCCTTTTCTTTTGCGGACGTTCCTATGATGACTAAGCCTGTCACTCTGGTCTGCAGCACATCTTGGCGCATTTCTGACGCACATTGTCCTGACCTCGTAGGCTCACCAAGTGGTTCAGTCACTTACTCTGTGAGTTGAGAAACATTTTTCTTTTTCTTCTTCTTTCTCTTTGCTTTAGTTGCTCTGGAGAGATCAGTAGTGCTGGGCACACACTCACAGCTTCCACAACTTGCTTGCGCTCTCAACGCTTAGCTTGCTTTTGCAGCTGTGGGAGACAGTGTACCTCACGCTGCTCCTGTTGCCACTGTTTGTATTTGAAAATTTGGGGACACACGTATTTCATGTGACCTCGTTCATGACAGGCATAGCATAATAGATTAATCTGCAGGTACAGCTCTCTTCCCAAGGCCTCATACGAGTCGTCATCATCATCATCTGATTGGACAGTTTTTTGTGTGGCCAGGCCTATTACACAGAAAACATATTAGTTAATCCATTTTTTACTTTAAAATGTATTCTTCACCCTGGCTTCTGCGCACTATTGCATACACACTTTCCACACTTTTCCTGCATATACTCCAATTTTCAGCGAGAAGTCCTATGCGGTGTGGCTGACTTTACTTCCAGAATCAGTTACGCTTATGGGTCACTGTCTGTATTAATTTCCCTGCTTCAGCGTAGCCATTTTGAAACCCCGTTTTTGTCCCCACCCACCTGGTGGTGCAGAATTCACTCCCAGAATCAGTACCCTCGTACCGTCTGTTATACAGCCTCGTTTTTGTGAGGATTCACCGTTCTGGCGGCTGGAGACCATTTCCTTACCCAAAGACCCCTGCCACGACAGACACTCAGGATGGGCAATCCTACGGTCCCGTTATGCTCGCGTGGAACATGCCTGGTCTGTCTGCCCTCCCGCAGGCTCCGTCTCCCACACTGGCGTGTGGTGGGTTCGCTCATCCAGCCTCTCCTCTGACGCACGTTACAGTCTCCGCCCCCGTGATGGGCAGGTCTGGTGAGATAGTGACGCGCAGATCAGTCTCCACCCCCTGACCACTGTGAGGTACGCGGGTCGGTGCGCACTCGTTCTTGCCTCCAGAACTCGGGCACGCTCAGCAGTGGGACATGTGCGGTGCGCAAGTGGCGTGCAACCCGGTCGCCAGCCTTCCACTTCGGTGACGCGCGCGACACGTAGCTCCACCTCCGTTCCCAATTTTGCTGTGTAACAGGGCACACCTAGGTGTCCCAGAAGCCTATGGGATTCATTTCTTCCGCTCCGTCCTGGCTCTCCATTGGCTGTAGGTTCTTTAAATACCTATTTAGCCCATACCTCATTGCTGAGCATAATCTAGTGTGACGACGTGCCTTGCTGCATTCTGTTCCTGTTTATCCTGCCTTGCCTGTTGATTCCTGTCACTGCCTGACCCTGCTACGTTCTCTGGACTCCACACCTCTCTACTCCTGACCCGGCTGCCGTAAGACCATTCTAATATCTCCAGTCCTGACCTTGGCTAGTACCCCGATGATCCGTTACTATCCAATCCTGACCTTGGCTACATACACCAATGATCTGCTACTCTCCGATACTGACCCGGCAAGTACCCTCAACTACTCTACTCTATACTCCTGACCCGGCTTAGACGACCAATATACTTCCTAGGCGTGCCCGCTTTGCTGTGGGTTGGCGTTACTCAATTCCCTACCTCAGCACTGTGGTCACGCTTCGTTTGTGGTGAGCTACGCGTTACAGTATGCTCAGCCACACAAACTTCGACCCCACTGAGGTAGTAAGAGTCCACAGCACACACGCCTGCTACCTGTCCAGTATTGAGGAAAAATTAGTAGCTCTCACTCTCTCTCCAAGTGTCTCACTCCTACCGCCCCCGAGTCCACCACTTTGTCCTCTTCACCCATCTCCCAAGAGCCCTGGTTACCTACACCAAACCACTACGGTGGGGACACCACGAGTGCTGGGGATTTCTTAACCAGTGCTTTATTCAATTTGAAATGAATTTGTCCCATTTCACTACCTCACGCACCAAGGTGGCGTAGATTGTCTCTCTTCTTACAGACAATGCACTTGCCTGGGCTTCTCCCATCTTGGAGCGAAGATTGACCTCACACAGGAAATCAGAGCCTTCACCAGGGAGTTCCAGAGGGTGTTCGATACACCCGGCTGTAAGGTATCTGCTGCCTCTGTGCTATTCCATATCTCTTAGCGTAATCAGCCCGTTGCAAGGTATGCACTCGAATTTAGGACTATAGCTGCAGAGACTGATTTGAATGACAAAGCCCTGTCCGCAGGCCTTCTGGCAGGGTCTATCTAAAGCTCTGAAGGATGAATTGGCGACCTACAATCACCCCACCAATCTGGAAGATCTAATTGCCCTTTGCATCAGGGTGGATCATCGTCTTCAGGAAAGGAGAGCAGAGAGGGTTCATCATCGTGTCACCCCATCTCGAATCACTCCTAGTCAGGTGAGCCAATCAAAGATTCCACCTATGGATACTTCTGAACCTATGCAACTGGGGGGTACTAGTCTTTCTAAATCCGAGAAGCAACGACGCAAGAATGCCGGATTATGCCTTTACTGTGGAATATCTGGACACTTTGCCTATTTTTGTCCCCAAAAGTCGGGAAACACAAAGTTCCCATGAGACCTGGGGAAGTCTCATTGGGAACACTTTCTCTTTCACCTATTTCTGCTGACAACCCTTCTCGCATTCTTCTCCCTATCATTCTTATTTGGGAGGGCTTCCAAGTTTCTACGCTTGTTTTCCATGATTCAGGTTCTGGCGGTAATTTCATAGATCAAGTATTCGCAGAAGCCATCTGGTTCCTATCAAGCGTAAAAGAAGTCCCATTGCCCTTGAAGCCATTGATGGAAGACCTCTTCAGCCGGCTTTTATCTCACTTGAGACGGAGGTACTTCATCTTAAAACTGAGAGTAATCACTTGGAGACGATACAACTCAACGTTATTCACAAACCATCCATTAGCGTGATCCTCGGCCTTCCCTGGTTACAGACTCACAACCTCCGGATGGACTGGCTCAACAAGGAACCCATTTCTTTCTGCACCAAGAACTGCATCATAGAAGCAAGTAGTATTGAAGGTAACACCGTGTCTGAGGAAAAGGAAAGGGTACAATTGCCTGAGGAATATGCCGAGTTCTGGGACGTGTTTGATCAAATTAAATCTGAGGTTATTCCTTCACATCGTCCGTTCGATTGTCCCATTGATCTGCTTCCGGGAAATACGCCACCCAGGGGAACCTCTTACCTGTTGTCGATGCCCGAAACCAAGGCTATGAGGGAATATATTGCTGAGAATTTACAGAAAGGATTTATACGTAAGTCCACCTCTCCTGCTGGCGCTGGATTCTTCTTCGTGAAGAAGACGGACGGAACCTTACATCCAGGCATTGACTATCCGGGACTCAACAAAATCACCGTAAAAAATAGCTATCCCCTTCCTCTCATTTCTGAACTTTTCAATCGATTACAAGGAGCCATTATGTTCTCTAAATTGGATTTACGAGGTGCCTACAATGTTGTCTGGATCCGTCAAGGTGACTAATGGAAAACTGCTTTCAATACCAGAGATGGACATCATGAGTACCTTGTCATGCGTTTTGGTCTGTGCAACGCCCCAGCCGTGTTTCAGGACTTCGTCAATGACGTTTTTAGGGATCTTCCCAACTCCTTTGTAATCATTGTAAAACATTGTAATCATGTAATAAACCAGTGCTTTATTCAATTTGAAATGAATTTGTCCCATTTCACTACCTCACGCACCAAGGTGGCGTAGATTGTCTCTCTTCTTACAGACAATGCACTTGCCTGGGCTTCTCCCATCTTGGAGCGAAGATTGACCTCACACAGGAAATCAGAGCCTTCACCAGGGAGTTCCAGAGGGTGTTCGATACACCCGGCTGTAAGGTATCTGCTGCCTCTGTGCTATTCCATATCTCTTAGCGTAATCAGCCCGTTGCAAGGTATGCACTCGAATTTAGGACTATAGCTGCAGAGACTGATTTGAATGACAAAGCCCTGTCCGCAGGCCTTCTGGCAGGGTCTATCTAAAGCTCTGAAGGATGAATTGGCGACCTACAATCACCCCACCAATCTGGAAGATCTAATTGCCCTTTGCATCAGGGTGGATCATCGTCTTCAGGAAAGGAGAGCAGAGAGGGTTCATCATCGTGTCACCCCATCTCGAATCACTCCTAGTCAGGTGAGCCAATCAAAGATTCCACCTATGGATACTTCTGAACCTATGCAACTGGGGGGTACTAGTCTTTCTAAATCCGAGAAGCAACGACGCAAGAATGCCGGATTATGCCTTTACTGTGGAATATCTGGACACTTTGCCTATTTTTGTCCCCAAAAGTCGGGAAACACAAAGTTCCCATGAGACCTGGGGAAGTCTCATTGGGAACACTTTCTCTTTCACCTATTTCTGCTGACAACCCTTCTCGCATTCTTCTCCCTATCATTCTTATTTGGGAGGGCTTCCAAGTTTCTACGCTTGTTTTCCATGATTCAGGTTCTGGCGGTAATTTCATAGATCAAGTATTCGCAGAAGCCATCTGGTTCCTATCAAGCGTAAAAGAAGTCCCATTGCCCTTGAAGCCATTGATGGAAGACCTCTTCAGCCGGCTTTTATCTCACTTGAGACGGAGGTACTTCATCTTAAAACTGAGAGTAATCACTTGGAGACGATACAACTCAACGTTATTCACAAACCATCCATTAGCGTGATCCTCGGCCTTCCCTGGTTACAGACTCACAACCTCCGGATGGACTGGCTCAACAAGGAACCCATTTCTTTCTGCACCAAGAACTGCATCATAGAAGCAAGTAGTATTGAAGGTAACACCGTGTCTGAGGAAAAGGAAAGGGTACAATTGCCTGAGGAATATGCCGAGTTCTGGGACGTGTTTGATCAAATTAAATCTGAGGTTATTCCTTCACATCGTCCGTTCGATTGTCCCATTGATCTGCTTCCGGGAAATACGCCACCCAGGGGAACCTCTTACCTGTTGTCGATGCCCGAAACCAAGGCTATGAGGGAATATATTGCTGAGAATTTACAGAAAGGATTTATACGTAAGTCCACCTCTCCTGCTGGCGCTGGATTCTTCTTCGTGAAGAAGACGGACGGAACCTTACATCCAGGCATTGACTATCCGGGACTCAACAAAATCACCGTAAAAAATAGCTATCCCCTTCCTCTCATTTCTGAACTTTTCAATCGATTACAAGGAGCCATTATGTTCTCTAAATTGGATTTACGAGGTGCCTACAATGTTGTCTGGATCCGTCAAGGTGACTAATGGAAAACTGCTTTCAATACCAGAGATGGACATCATGAGTACCTTGTCATGCGTTTTGGTCTGTGCAACGCCCCAGCCGTGTTTCAGGACTTCGTCAATGACGTTTTTAGGGATCTTCCCAACTCCTTTGTAATCATCTATCTTGATGACATCTTGATCTTTTCTAAATCCAAACAAGAACACGTTAATCATGTTAAACAAGTACTCCTTCGCTTACGAGAGAATCGACTTTTTGTCAAACTCGAGAAATTTAATTTTCATCAAGCATCTACTATTTTTCTTGTATGCATCATTTCTGAAACTGGTCTCACCATGGACCCTGCCAAAGTCAAAGCGGTACTGGATTGGCCTCAACCCACCACACAAAGCAGTGCAGCGATTTCTTGGATTCTTAAATTATTATTGCAGATTTATCCATAAGTTTTCTTCTGTAGTGGCCCCGCTCATGAAAATTGACCAAGAAATGAGCGGACCCTGCTTCTTGGCCCCCCTCTGAGCTTCAGTCTTTTGTGCTTCTCAAGAAGGCATTCGTGTCCGCCCCTGTTCTTACTCATCCCGATCCTAATCTTCCTTTTACACTTGGTTGATGCTTTGGACGTCGGAGTGAGTACTGTCCTGTCCCAGAGAAAAAAATCCCCTATCCAGGTTGCATCCTTGTGCTTTCTTTTCGAAAAAAAATTCTTCATCCGAATGCAATTATGATATTGGGAATCGTGAACTCCTGGCCATGAAATTAGCTCTCGAGGAATGGAGACATCTCCTGGAGGGTACAGAGGATCCCATAACTATCCTGACTGACCACAAACATTTGTTATACATTGAGGGAGCACTGTGGTGGGGGAAGGGAGAACCAGGCTTATAATAAAGTTTAAGCCAACTTGGTTACCCCTGACCCGTGTTTTGGGGTTCTAGAGTGTCAGCTCTTGGGCCGGGCATTGTGTATGCATTACTGTGACTGTGTGCAAAATATGAGACAATTGCCGTTTGTGTTTTACCATTTCCAGAGGTGCTGGGACGCCCTGGTTCAGCACAGAGCAGGAAATAGTAAAAATGGGACACAAGGGGTTAATGTATATCCCCACACTCCAAACAGGTATAAGACGGAGGTTGGTTTGATTAAAATAGGGTTCAGGGGGAAAATCATAAAATGTATTAAGTATGGTAACAATGTTTTTGAATAAGGGAAATGAGAATGGGTTTTAACCATCCCCCAAGCTTGATATGTTTGAAGGAATGTCCTAATGTTCAAATTTTTTGTATCCAAATGATTACTAGAAAGACATGTAGACTGTTATGATTTTATTAATAGTACCATGTGTGTAAATGCATAAACGGGCATGGCCCTTGGGTAGGTACCTTTAGTTATGTGAGGTGGGTGGATTTACATGACAGGCAGAGGAAAGGATACATTACAAGATTCACCCTGCTAGTTTATGACCCACCATTCCAGGGGGCAGGTATGCATAACCGAAGGCCTGGCTTCTAAGGGACCCTGGGGAGATGCCCTCCAGGATGTATACAAAAGATAGAACTTCAAAGGGGTTAAACAGCTGGTCAGCCACTGGGGGGATTCTTTGACCAGAACTAGATATTCTGTCACTGAGCAAAGGGGGTTTGGCCAGGCATGCTAAGCGGGGGGACGTGGGTGAAGCTTGTTGCCCGGTTACCAGGACTTGCAATAGGGCAAAATTTGGCTCCCACGCCAAGATTGATTCCCCATTACTCAGATAGGGTTTTCAAGGTATTATAAGCTGGTGCAGGCCATGGGGAAGGTGTTCTCTGCTGTAACATCAAGAAGGAGGGGGTGGGGGTGAAGAGCAGTTTTATCACATCACAGATTTGAACTCCGCTCAAGATTCATCAGTTCTAAGAGATCAATCTAAGATTTTCATGAGTCCATCAGTTCCATCTTGTGTGATTCACCTGAGATTCAGTCCCATTTGAGAAGTTCCAGCTCTGAGTAAATCGTCTAAATTTCTCAGAGGATAAGTGACCAGAATGAAACAGCCAGATGCTACAGGAAGGAGACATAGCCTGGAATATTTTGCTGTGCGTTTTCAATTAGGAAAGATTAGTTTTGTTATCCCAGTTTTCAAAGTAAGTGTGTCTTTTTACTGTATTTTTGTGTAACATAGTTGTGTACGTTCGTTAGGTGAATAAACGCAATTTATTTTTATTTCTCTGCTTGCTCAATCAATGATCCCGGTAATTAAAAGTCTTAATAAGCTTGATCTACTGTGAAAGAATTATTGACAGGAGGACTATGGAGAAGACAAAGGGTCTAGGGTTATTGGTCTTTCATCTTGTTTCCTCTATTGTATGTGTGTATGTCTGATAAGTGTTTATTGGTCATTCTGTGTACAGGATGGAATGTGTGATTGGGCAACGTTTGCTCTGCGATTATCCCAGGTAAATCATGTATGCCATAGGAATTTGGGAGAAACAAGTATTATGGAATGGTTGCAATGTGCAATGTGGAGCTTGTGGATTGGGTGAAGGGATAATATATGCATATATGATAAGGGTTATATGTAATGATAAATACTGAGACTGGGATGACCCCACCTCAGATCACACGGAAACAGCTTGTTGATGTGTCATCTCCTTGTGCACTCGTAAATAAAGATTCCTTGATACTTACCGAAGCAACCTGCAGTTCTTTGTACCCCGGGGGTACCCAAGAAAAGGCTGCAATCACAGTTGGTGTCAAGAAGTGGGATTCCTACATCTCGGGACCGGGACCAAAGGAGGAACGGGAGATCCCAATCTCCAGGTCGACCAAATACAAGGTAAGCCACCTTTTCTAAAATTGCTTTAGTATAATTGTTGAATGTCTTGGTGAAACCCTGAACTCCTGATGGTCTTACCCGAGTGACGGAATCCTGTGAGTATTAAGAAATATTTATAAAAACAGTATAAAGATTGTCTGTGTGACTAAGGAATATTGTCTGTAAATATATAGTGTAAAACTGCAGTAACTATAATGGGAAATTCCTCCTCTGTGAAACCGGAAAGGGGCCCACCCAGGGGGTCGCTCCTATTTTGTATAATACAATTGTACGGACACCCAGCGGGTACATTTTTGGAACAGTGGTCAGGGATCACTAGTAAATAAAATTCCTATAACTATATTAGGGATATAATATAAAGGAATTGCAAGGAAAATGAGGAACTGAAACTAAAAAACAATTCAGCGCATGTTTGTAGCCCACAGCTGAAGAAGCCCCCACCCCTCCCTTCTTCCCACAAACTTACACAGGAGCTTGTACACTTCACAGTATACAAGATAACCATTAACCTAGAAAGATATTTGCTAGGATATCTTATTTCTATGCACAAATAGACAGACAGAACCCCTATTGATAGCACTCTGTTTCAGTGTGATTTGGTGATTAATTTAAAATAACTTTTTTGAATAACAGTAACGTTAAAATATTGGGGTTTAAAACAAGGATTAAATATAACCAAGTGTTACTTAATCTATTGGATATGTGTGTCCAAGAGATTGTACAGTGGTATTATGATGTCCAGTGTTAGGATGGTTCACTGGCCCTAGTGTTCCTCATATGGAGTGAATGGGCTAGAGGTCTCTGTAGTTATACCGGCAGTTGGAACAACAGATAAAGTGCCCCAGTATGATATACTAGCTGGTGCTCTTATATACTGCTGCGGCAGAGTTTATTCGAGCATTTGCCCGTTCTCTGCCGCAGCAGTAGCCTGGCGCGCGCCCGAGAGTGACGGGCGCGCGACGAAGCAGCGGAAGAGCGCCCTCCGATCGGGGCGCTCTCCCTACCGCTGCCGGGTCCGCCGGGTCCCCCGGAACCCCCTGCCGCTGTCCCGCGATCGCGGGACACCAGGGCTCCCTCGGGGAGCCCCTGGACGCGCGTGCAGGGGGCGCACGCTCCCGATGACGCGTGACCGCGCGTCTATGACGCGCGGCACGCCGAGGGGCGGCCACTAGCAAGCCGGGAGATTTCCCGGCTTGCGGTACCGACCACACTCGAATAAAGTGTGTCGGTACTGTATGACCTGTACTATGCTGTATAAGTGATGCAGCTAATAGTACATTATAGATAAGATAGAGTCAAATCTAGGTCTGAGTGCACCTACTTTTGTATTACTGACGCCACCCTATATAAATGGTGGTATATAGGTGCAGGTTTGTAGTACTTAGTACATGTACATCCCAGGTGTTTGATGACCGGGCTGTAGTGAATGCTAGTATGGATGATACAATACTGGTAAGTATGATGGCACTGCTGCAACTACTGTATATGCAAATACAGAGTTTTCAGCTGAGTACTGTGCCTTATAGGGTGTGTATATCGGTCAAAATTTAAAGACCTTTCCCTAATTGGTGCAGTAATCCTCATATGTGGTTATTGTCTGGCACTCCAGAGGTTAATAGCTGGTACAGGTGCCGTTTGCTTGTATATAATGCCCTGCAAGCTCAATGCTGTGAGAGGGAAGTAGCATTCAGGCTACCTAGATGGATAATATAGTACATTGCCAGTAATCAGTCTGATTACCTTAGCCTTGACAAAGCACTCGCGAAACGCGCGCGTCGGCAACCACGTGACCACGTGCACGCGGAGGAGTCCGAGTTCACATACACTGACTCAATGTGATATAGGAAGTCAGCGTGGCTCAACCCGTGCGCATTAAAGGACTGCTATTAGACCCAATGGACTCAGCAGTCACATACTCTCAACGGCATACTAATATCTGGCAATGTACTATATTATCCATCTAGGTAGCCTGAATGCTACTTCCCTCTCACAGCATTGAGCTTGCAGGGCATTATATACAAGCAAACGGCACCTGTACCAGCTATTAACCTCTGGAGTGCCAGACAATAACCACATATGAGGATTACTGCACCAATTAGGGAAAGGTCTTTAAATTTTGACCGATATACACACCCTATAAGGCACAGTACTCAGCTGAAAACTCTGTATTTGCATATACAGTAGTTGCAGCAGTGCCATCATACTTACCAGTATTGTATCATCCATACTAGCATTCACTACAGCCCGGTCATCAAACACCTGGGATGTACATGTACTAAGTACTACAAACCTGCACCTATATACCACCATTTATATAGGGTGGCGTCAGTAATACAAAAGTAGGTGCACTCAGACCTAGATTTGACTCTATCTTATCTATAATGTACTATTAGCTTCATCACTTATACAGCATAGTACAGGTCATATATAAGAGCACCAGCTAGTATATCATACTGGGGCACTTTATCTGTGGTTCCAACTGCCGGTATAACTACAGAGACCTCTAGCCCATTCACTCCATATGAGGAACACTAGGGCCAGTGAACCATCCTAACACTGGACATCATAATACCACTGTACAATCTCTTGGACACACATATCCAATAGATTAAGTAACACTTGGTTATATTTAATCCTTGTTTTAAACCCCAATATTTTAACGTTACTGTTATTCAATAAAGTTATTTTAAATTAATCACCAAATCACACTGAAACAGAGTGCTATCAATAGGGGTTCTGTCTGTCTATTTGTGCATTAAATTATATACCCCTTGCAGCACCGTTTCCCTTGCTCTATAGTCAAGCTGCAGCGGGGGCCAAACCTAAGTATATTATCTTATTTCTATGTCTTGCACTTAAAAAGATAAAGGGGACATCCTCTTTAAATATATATACAGTATATATATTATTATTTTTTTGTTTGTTTTAGAAAGGTCATTGTAAATAGTTTGAAGGCATACTTATTACATGTTGTGAAGTGTTTGTGTGTTATTCTCTGATAGTTAATGATTTAAAATGAAATAATAATAAGGGTTAACATAAACCTAGACAGCATTGTTTGTTAGTGTAAAAAAGTTTAAAAGAAAATGTGAAATTTGGCAGTTTTAAAAAGATTTCTTTACATCCTGACTCAATTATAAATTTGTATTTACATAGTAATTCCATAGCTCATTAGAATGTTTTTACTGTAGCACAGGTTTTGTTATTCCTGGGTGTGGGAGATACTGTGTTACAATATGTAAATGATCTATTGATACAAATAAAATATGAAGATATAAGGAATTAGAAATAAATAGCAATTAAAACAATAAGATTTTTGTTTTATAGGAAGGGTTGCAGAGATGATTTTGTTTTGTTTTTTAGTTATCAATGTTTCTCTGTTCAAACTTATAATAGGAATCTAACGGTTTGTTTTCTTAAATGAACTGGTCCTGTCTGATTTTGAACAACAGTCATTGAAAAGAGTGAAGGTTAAAAGCAGCTCACACAAATAATAAAGACCCTATTGGCAATTCTACAGCAGGTCAAGCTGCAAAACACGCTGCAGCCCAATGTCTGTCTGTAACAGCTCTATGTTGCTCACCCTGACGCAAATAGCGCAGACACCATTATTTTTCCTGTGGACATGCCTCAGGAGTACTCATGAAAACACACTGTACCAGAGGCCAGTTGCCTATTATAGTACTATACTAGATGCAATAGCACAAGCTTTCCCCATATGTGAGGGCAGTGGCAGCTGCTGCAGCAGCCTTGGTGGATACTTGTGAAACAATAGTACAGGAAAACACCCAACTAAGACCAGAACTCTTTGAGACCCTCCTTGACAATCACCTCAGAATTAGTACAGTATGTACTAAATAACAAATATTTTATAAGTGCTGCAGTAACAAGTGTATATATATTTGTGTTGAGAGGCTGGCTATGTATCAAGTTGTATATATTGAAGGAGTCTGCTGTCTATAGACAGGGACAAGGTTTTTGGGATGAAGGTTTTTATTTTGCCTTCAATGCCCCACTTTCTGTGTTATTTTTGTTTGTTTAGGATTTCTGCCTCCTCCATATAAATAGTAGAGTGGAATTAAACTATTCTATGGGAAATGTACAGAATGGAGAACTAAAAATGTTTTTGTTGCGGTTTTATTTCTGAAATTTAACGTACACTATTTTCTACTGTAAAGTTAACTAAATATGTGACATTTTATAACTGCTGACCATTTCTCTCTCCAAAGGTGTCTCACCTTGAATTCCGTGTCTATAACCATCTTAAAAGAATATATCTCTGAGCAATCCAGTCAGAGAGATACGACGGGTAATTTGGTGTCAGATTATGCTAACTCCCAACATGAGAGTTTAAATGCAAATCTTCTACTCAAGGTTTATCCATTTCAAGTTGCTAAATTTGTGTTTTTTATGTCCTTACCAGACTTTGTGTACTCGTCACAGGTGAAACAGCGACTATGAACACTGATTCTATTTATGCTTTTGGTACTATATAACTTTGTATCCGCAGGTACCTCAGGATACTAAAATGTTTATATTTACCACCCAGTCTCTGATCACCGATTTTAGTGATCTAGCCCAAATTTAAAATTCTGCCCATGGTGTAAATTAGAATCATAGAGACTGGCAGGGTGCCTATTACACCCTGATGGACTCTGGCGCTCTCTGGATGGCCGCCTGGTGGCACCAGAGATCCTATTACCCCTCCTTGCTTCAGCGATTTATGATATGTCTCGCTCTAGCAAAAAGGGGGAATTACTGTTGAAATTCTAAACTGTTACAGTAATAATATAAAATATGCCCAATTTGTCAGGTACACGAGGTGGCCAACACAGTTAAAATTAGACATGCTGCAATGGAAGGTTCTGCCCTTTTCCTTGATGCCCTATATTGTTCGCATGACACACGGTGTTTCCCATGTGAACAAGGAGGGAATAGTGGGCATTATCAAAAGGGACTGATGGGCACCAGGGGTGACTGTAGCAGCACAAAGACGCTGTACACAATGCTCTACATGCCAGGCTTTTAATATCAGCAGACCAGTCAAAATCACAGGTGTTAATCACCCACCCTGCCCTTGGGGGCCATTTATAAATCTACAAATAATTTTATTGAAATGACTAGGAGTTTACATTATCAATAAGTGTAGGTAATCATTTGACATTCTCCAATTGGGTGGAAGCCTATCCCGTTCAACATGCTGATGCTAAGACTGTCGCTAAAAAGCTACTACAGGAATGTATTCCAAGATATGGTCTACCATATCATATTTTTTCAGATAAGGGTACGCATTTTACAGCAGCAGTAGTCCAGCAGGTTGCTAAAGGGTTAGGTATTACCTATCACCTCCATTGTGCACATTATCCACAGAGCGCTGGCGCAGTTGAAAGGGCTAATGGGACCATTAAGGGCAAGATAGGGAAGATTTGTGAGGAAACTGGATTCAAGTGGGCTGAGGCGCTACCTTTGGCACTTATGTCCATCAGAAGCACACCGGTGCGTAAACATGGCCTGTCCCCTCAAGAGATATTGATGGGGAGGCCAATGATTATGGCTTCTTCAGCTCAATTATTGCTTAAGGATCATGTGATAGCAGATGAGACGATATCTAAATAGTGTATGCAACTAATAAAACTTTTATAGTCTCTTCATACACAGGTGAAATCTGTACAGCTAACCAAAATAATTTTCTTAGACTCACGTCTGGAAGCTGGAGATTGGATCCTTGCAAAGTATTTCTAAAAGAAAAACAGCGCTGCAGCCAAAGTGGAGGGGCCTCTTTCACATTTTGCTTACCATAAACACTGCCATAAAGGTCACAGAAGTCAAATCCTGGGTCCACGCATCTCATTGTAAATTGGTGGACCAAGTTAATATCCCATTTAAAAACATTTACAAGGAACCCTCTAAGGAAGAATAAGGACATATCAACCCTTTGGGAAGTATTATGGATCCGGCCTGGACATTTGTTATGATATGTGTTGGTTTAACTGTTTTAAGTGTAACTCCCATTTTAGTGACTGAGAAAAATTATGAGGATGCATTGAAAGAAGCTGATAGACAAAACAGATCTAGAGAAAGGTACCAAATCCATTTACCTTCCAGAAGAAAAGAGCCTGGTTGGTAAATTTGTTGGTAACCTTACACAATCTAACTGCCCATAGAGGCAGCACTAATTGCCCTTTCAGGTGTAGTTCCTGATTCTGATTCTCCAATTCTAGTAAGATGGAGATCCAATATTACCCAATTGAATTACACATCAGAGAATAATGTGTCTGTAGCGCTTCCAGTCGTCCCCATTTATCTTCGTAATCTGTCATTTTAATTATAAACCTGTCCATGTAATAATGCCAAAAACACCATACTCTGGGTCTGATAATTTACATGGGAATGTGCATATTGACTCAAAATGGTGTGAGGATGAAACCGATACGAGTTGATATGATGCTAATAGTATCCGAAATGTAAGCTATATGAATTCCACCTTTTGTCAGAACATGTTAGACTTAATGAATATCGTGGAACAGCATGGTAAAAGCAGACCTTTTTCCTTCCAGATAATCTTTACTGGATTTGTGGTAATCAGGCATGGAAATGGATACCAGTGGGAGGAATAGGTCAATATAGTTTGGGGTTGGTAACCCCGGCCACGATAATTAAAAGTGAGTCTGATATACCTCAAATGTTAGATCATGGAGAACATTTATATCGTGAAAATGGGTGGGGTGGAGATTTCTTGGGTTTAAGTGCATGGCTGGGATCTCTCTGAGCAAAAATTGTCCAAGTATTGATTCTAATTGTTGTTTGTCTTGTCAGAGTATATGTCATCTGTGTATCTTGTAAACTGCTACTTGCCAAGTGCCTCAGACCCTCCTCACAAGTAATGGCCCTCCATGAAGAATGCAGAAAATACCCCTTGTACACATCCTTAAATGGTATAACCCTTGCAAACTATCACAATATAACCTGGAATAAGGATGAATATCGGGATGAATATGATGATATATCCCTGGCTAAGGATCTGGAGAAGTGTATACGGAAAGAAGAAGCACTAAAATCCACAATGGCTGATCTGGAATTTCAGAGACTAAGCCATGTTACCAATTAACTTTGGGTTATACCTGAGAACTCTTGTTTCAAGTATAAAAAGGGGAAACTGTGAAAGAATTATTGACAGGAGGACTGTGGAGAAGACAAAGGTCTGGGGTTCCTGTTCTTTCATCTTGTCTCCTCTATTGTATGTGTGTATGTCTGATAAGTGTTTATGGGTCATTCTGTGTACAGGATGGAATGTGTGATTGGGCAAGGTTTGCTCTGCGATTATCCCAGGTAAATCATGTTCTCCCTAGGAATTTGGGAGAAACGAGTATTATGGGATGGTTGCAATGTGCAATGTGGAGCTTGTGGATTGGGTGAAGGGATAATATATGAATGTAAGATAAGGGTTATATGTAATGTATAAATACTGAGACTGGGATGACCCCACCTCAGATCACACTGAAACAGCTTGTTGATGTATCATCTCCTTGTGCACTTGTAAATAAAGATTCCTTGATAATCACCGAA
The DNA here is from genome assembly GCF_040206685.1 of Ascaphus truei. Classification (NCBI taxonomy): domain Eukaryota; kingdom Metazoa; phylum Chordata; class Amphibia; order Anura; family Ascaphidae; genus Ascaphus; species Ascaphus truei. Next base: position 256,851,236 of record NC_134483.1, read on the forward strand.
CCTGCCTGCAGTTCTTAGTACCTCGGGGGTACCCAAGAAAAGGCTGCAATCACACTACCATGACAGGCTTGACACCTGGGAGCCCGTCAGGCCAGATGGTTGCTATTTTCTCTAGATTTAATTTTATAATTTCCTATCTCCCTGGATCCAAGAATGTCAAGGCTGATGCTCTATCTCGTTAATTCTCTCTGGACGACAAGTCGGAGGACCAGCAAAAGCCCATTCTTCCTCCTAAATGTATCCTTTCGGCCACTTCTTTCGGAGCCCTCAAACACATTGTCCGCCAACAAAGTCACATTCCACCTGGCATCTCGCCTCCTCAGGAACGTCTCTTCATTTCATCTCTGCACCGCAAGAAGGTTCTCGAGTGGTGTCACTCCTTAATATCAGCAGGACATCCCGGCACCAGGAGGACCCTTGATCTAATTTCTCGTACATTTTGTTGGCCTGGGATGCAAAGAGACGTAAACAATTTCGAAGCTGCGTGCCCAACATGTGCCAGGACTAAAACTCCTAGAATCCTTCCCTCGGGTCTTCTACAACATCTGCCTGTTCCCGACCGGCCTTGGACACACCTGTCCATGGATTTCATTGTTGATTTGCCGATGTCTAAGTGTATGAACACTATCCTCGTGGTGGTGGACCGATTCTCGAAATAGTCCCACTTTATACCCCTCAAGGGTCTCCCCAATTCTCCTAAACTTGCCAATATCTTCATCAGGGAGATCTTCCACCTACATGGAGTACCTATGGTTATAGTATCAGACAGAGGTTCACAGTTTATTTCTTGTTTCTGACACACTTTTTGCCTCCAACTGGGCATCGCTCTTCATTTTTCTTCAGTATACCACCCCTGACTAATGGTCGGACAGAAAGGACCATCCAGTCCCTTGAACAATATTTACGCTGTTTTGTGTCTGATTCCCAAGACGACTGGGCCGAACTCTTACCCTGGGCAGAATTTGCCCACAACAACGCACAGAGTGGTTCTACCCGGGAGTCTCCTTTTTTCGTGAACTATGGTTTCAATGCGTCAACTCTTCCTCTCTGTCTACCTTCATCGGGGGTCTCAGCGGCTGATTACAGGATGAGGGAACTACAAGACCTTTGGAAAATAATTCAGGGTAACATCCGGACAGCTGTCAACAGGCAGAAGACTCAGGCAGATCGCTACCGCAGACCTGCCCTGGACCTCAAACCTGGCGATAAAGTCTGGCTGTCATCCAGGAATATCAGGCTGAAGGTCCCCTCCATGAAGTTTGCACCCAGATTTCTCGGTCCCTTCTCTATCGCCGAGAGGATCAATCCGGTTGCTTATCGCCTCTCTCTTCCTCCTTCCTTGAGTATCCTATCTTTGTTTTTTGTTTCACTCAAACCTGTGGTCAAGAACACATACTCGGTTCCTGTTCCACCTACTTCTTCTCACATGGTTCAAGGTCAACCCAAGTATGAGATACAGTTCATCCTGGATTCCAAGATTTCCAGAGATTCGCTACATTATCTGGTGCACTGGAGAGGTTTAGGTCCGGAGGAAAGGTCCTGGATTCCGAGTCATCGGGTTCACACAGCCAGACAGGTTCGCATCTTTCATACAAAATTACCTAACAAGCCATCATGGAATTGCCCGGAGGTCGCTCCAAGAGAGGGGGGGGCTACTGTGAGGATTCACCATCCTGGTGGCTGGAGACCATCTTCTTACCTGAAGACCGCTGCCATGACAGAAACTCAGCATGCGCAAACCATGGTCTCATTACACACACGCGGACCATGCGTGGTCTGTCTGCCCTCCCGTGAGCTCCGCCTCTGTCCCCCGTCCCCGCACTGGCATGCAGCAGGTTTGCTCATCCAGGCTCCCCTCACACACACACATTCCAGTCTCCCCGTGATGGGCAGGTCCAACGTGGGAGTGACGTGTAGATCAGTCTTCACCCTCTGACATCTGTGACACGCGTGGGTCAGCGCGCGCTCAGTCCCGCCTCCAGAATTCAGGCACACTCAGCAGAGGGACATGCAAGTTGCGTGCGACCGGGTCACCTGCCTTCCACATCGGTGACGCGCGCGACACGTAGCTCCGCCTCCATTCCCAATTTGGCTGTGTCATAGGGCACACCTGGGTGTCCCAGAAGCATATGGATTCGTTTATTCCGCTCCGCCCTGGCTTTCCATTGGCTGTAGGTTCCTTAAATACCTATTCAGCACAGACCTCATTGCTGAGCATAATCTAGTGTCACGCCATGCCTTGCTGCATTCTGTTCCTATTTATCCTGCCTTGCCTTGCCTGTTGATTCCCTTCGCTACCTGACCCTGCTACGTTCTCTGGACTCCGTGCTTCTCTACTCCTGACCCAGCTGCTGTATGACCATTCTAATCTCTCCAGTCCTGACCTTGGCTAGTACCCTGACGATCCATCACTCTCCAATCCTGACCGTGGCTACGTACCCCAACGATCCGCTACTCTTTGATGCTGACCCGGCAAGTACCCACAACTACTCTACTCTCTATACTCCTGACCCGGTTTACACGACCAAGCTACATCCTAGGCACGCCCGCTTGGTTGTGAGTTGGCGTTACTCAATTCCCTACCTCAGCACTACGTTCGCGCTTCGTTTGTGGTGAGCTACGTGTTACAGTTGTGTTGTTTTTTATTCTGGTGCTCTCTGCATGTGATTCTTCTGCTAACCTCTGGAAACACTGCATTCCACTTCTAACACTATATGTGACGGACTGGCCTGTAGGCGGAGTCAGTAAGGCACATAGTCAGAGGTTTAAGCTTAATTGCATTGGTTTATTATCCAGAAGACAGCTAAACAATAGGAACACTGTCCCTTTAAGGCCATAACAAATAATACAATCAACACCTATTCCTTTCAGGAAACTAACTAAACATTACTGTGGCCCTTTCTAATGGGGCCATCAGCTAAGCAGATTATCTGCCCAAAACATGTACTATCCTGAGCAAACAAACAGTCTTTAAACATCACAGAGTTTTATTTATTTCTTATCTGTATTTGCAGGGATTCCTTTCCCAGGGTTTCCGTGTAGCTCCTTCCGCAAGTCAGGAACGCTGGTCCTGGGGAGCAAGCTGTGTCCAGCCCGTAGTAATATTTACCCTTGGTGTGATTCCTAGCTGGACCCCGCAGGCCTGCTTCCTTCAATCCTGGGATCTATAACAACCTGGGTTCCTGGTTGGGAGAAGCCTCTCTACCCTCCTGGGGAAAAACTAACTCTCTGTCTCTGGCAACTTCCTGCTTTTTATCCCTGTTCAATCAGGAGTTCATTGTACACACAACACAGTCCAGGTATGAAATCTGACACCAGTGCAGTTTCCTGCCCTGTAAAAGGAGTTTAACCCCTTGACTCCCTTACCGTTTTCTTTAACGGACCTTCATGTATATGTGTTGTTGGGTGGAATGCCTCTTTTGCATATCATTAGCCCTAACATTCACAGTGCACTTTTCGGATAAAAACAAGAAGCATAAACCTATGTTAGCACATTGCTACATGATTTAGGGACCTTTGTAGATTTCAGCCTGAGAGTGGATTAGGAATAGTTTTTAATTGTGGGGATGAAAACTGAAATAAAACTGGACTTTGCATTTGGATTAAAGCTGTGGATGAATGAGAGAGGGACAGTAGGTTCAAGAGGGAGAGAAAGAGAGCTAGTGGGGCAGGGAAGAGGGATAGACAGTGAGTGCAGGAGGCAGAGTGAGAGCAAATGGATGCAGGAGGAAGAGACAGATGCAGTTGGTGCAGAAGGAAGAAAAAGAGAGTCAGTGAGTGCAGGAAGGAGAGAGAGGGGGGCAGTGGGTGCAGGAGACAGTGGGTTTAAGTCCTCCTTCACAAGGTAGCAATTAGCACAATAAAAGCCTCTGCAATGACTGGCTGCCGTCTGTCATATTGCCTCCTCCTTCTGGGGACTTTAACTTAAGTGATTTAGGAACTTGTGGTCATACTGCCTTTATCAGTTCTAGTAGTCGATAGGGAACTGAACTATAACTCCTGCATAGGTGGGAGTCAGAAAGCAGATTCAGCATTTCTTCTACCTAGTGCTTGAGCACATGACCCTGTGCAAGGGAACCAGTTGCACCTGCCAAAAGTAGAGATGGATGAATTTTTATCAAAAGTTCAAATTCACTGCTAAATTGGTGTTTCTTTGTAAGTCAATCTTTTCACAAAATTGTTCGACAAAAAAATCCCAAATGTAAAATAAATGATTGATAATGCGAAAGTTTTACTTAGCAAAAATTTGCTTACAGTAGTTATGAATAAAGCAAAAACAAAAATTCACTTAAAAGTGAAGGAAAAAACAAACAAACCTTGCAGCAGGGAAATTGAGACAGGCAGAATTGCATGCTTTTGTGCACTTTTTGAATAACAATAGGTTAGAAAAAACTGTTGTGGGGTTTGAAATAAATAGAGTTGTTAGTCCATCAGTTTTTGACACATGTGCCCAAAAGTGGCTCTTAGTCATGCTCTCGAGTCTATACTTAAATTTTCTTTATTGACTATAAAATGGGAATTTGCCTGCTCTCCTTCAACTATACTGCCCAAACAACTTGCCAATTGCGAATTCGCTAACTGGTGGTTAATAAAGACTAGTTTGCCACTTGTGTTACCAGTAACTTAGTGTCCCCAGTGCCGCAGACAAAAAAGTAAAAGTCTGTGGCACTGGGAACAATTTCTTCAGGGATTGTGCAGCAGGGGATCCGTGCTTCTGAATTGGACACCACACATGTTAATCCTTCTGGGCCACTACAGTTATGGTTGCATTCTGCCAGCGGAAGTGGCAATACAAATGGTGAGTTTTGCTACATCTGTTCTTGCAATAGTTTTCTTGTTACTGTAGATATATTATTTGTTTTGTTTTATTTGAGGTCTCTCCCCACATTTTAATTTGTCAAGGTAAAGCAAGAAAACTTATCGTAGATGTCTGCCTTTGTTTCTTTAAATTTACACATACTGTTGAAAGTTTTATAAATTACAACCTCCATTAATCTGATCCATATTGAGACATTTACATGAATAATTATTTACATTAATAATTACTTAAATATGTGTAACCCCCATGCCCCCCTAGTGGGCTGAGATTGGAGGTCTTCACCCCATCTGGAATAGGAGTTCCTTCTCTCGTCTGGAAAATTGTTTCCAATTGCCCGTTTTTTATCTACATCTTGTGAGTAGGCTGTGTATACGAGCCAAGACACATCACTTAGCTAATTCACAATTATTTTATTGTCTACACTTAGATTGTTCTTTTGTTTTATTTCCCTTTATGCTCCCCCTGGATTGCGAACGGAATTCTACAATTTGGGGACCAAACAAACCAGTCCCTGCTAGCTGGGTTTGAGCAGGGGGTTTTAATTCAATTTACACTTGTCACGTTATTGTCACGTTTTTGTACAAGTTTACTGTAATCACTGGATTATTAAGTTTATTCACTGTATATTTTGAGTGATCACTAGTAGTGTTAGCGCCTTTCTTTCACTATCACACAGCTAGTAAAATAAAGTAACCTGTCTGTCAAATAAAGTCCCTGGTGCCCTTCTTACATTAACTTACAATACAGTAGCGGCACACTTTATTCTAACAAATCACCGGTTTGTCCCTGGCTGATTCCTGGAATGCCACGCTGTTCACCCGGAGCATGCCGTGGTCCCAGCCAGGGGTCATGCCCGGCTGACGCGCGGTTGATGTGTTAATTGATAATGGTTCAGGATTTACTAGGCTGCAATGCTTCACGTGTCCGCCAGATGGCATAAATTCATGAATTGTAATGCAGTGTATATATATATATATATATATATATATATATATATATATATATATATATATATATATATATATGGAAGAAAAGAGAAAAAAACAGGCGCACACCTAGTGCATTAAAGTATAACAATAAGTTTATGGAACATTAAAAACAGACAAATGCCCACTCACAAGTGTAACGGTAATATATGCAGTTATGAGATAGGCCCTCATAAGCCAGTGGTAGCGTCCGGGTCAGCAATGGTATCCTATCTCATAATTGCATATATTACCGTTACACTTGTGAGTGGGCATTTGTCTGTTTTTAATGTTCCATAAACTTATTGTTATACTTTAATGCACTAGGTGTGCGCCTGTTTTTTTCTCTTTTCTTCCATAAGTATCCATAGGGAGTTGTGATCCCTTTCAAACGGGCTGCCTATACCTGGATGCATTTATCTGGAACAGGACTCTGTGATTTTTAAGGTTTTTAAAGTTTTTTAAAAGGGTTTTTTTGGGGGGGATTTTTCCATTGAATATATATTTATTATATATTTTTTATATTTTATATTTTTTCAATTTTTTCAATACATTTTTTCGTTATGCATATTCTATATTAAAATTATTATTGTTATAACATGTTTTATCTTATAGTTACATAGGTTCTATTTTATATTAACCTCCCTTGGCCACCCCATAGGTTGTTTTAACACAGTAGGCTACCTACTCACGGTTAGGCAGGTTGTTTTATTAGGCGCTCCTTTATTATCTTTGTATTGTTCTGTTATATATATATATATATATATATAACAACAACCCCTATAACCCCTAACATACAGTACTGTACACATACAGTACTGTACTGTATGTACATCAATGATACTATAGGCTGGCGGGGGCGAGATGTGTTTGCAGCAGAGCGAGAACCGCTGCTCTCTCTGCACAAACATCGGCACATTAAAAATTATTTAAAATACATTTTTATTCATAGTGTAGATGTGCAGGGGGTCTCCGGAGCTGAACCGCATTGGTTTCAGGTCTGGGGACCCCCTGCTTCCTGAGATACAGCCCCCTTTATGAGGTGCCGGTATCCCTCTGCATTTAAAGGTCCCGATCACGTGACCGCGGCATGTAAACCAAGCAGAGGGATACCGGCACCCACTAAAGGGGCCTGTACCTCGGGGAGCAGGGGGTCCCCGGACCTAAAACCAAAACGTTTCTGCTCCGGAGACCCTCTGCACATCTACAGTATGAATAAAACACACACACATTAATAAAGAATCGTTCTTTACCTTTGCGGCTATGTGCTATGGTAATGAAGCAGCATTTCTGTATTTTTAATAATTTTGTACAGTGAGCAGGGGGTTCCCTGAGCCAGAAATTAATGCTCAGGGTACCCCCTGCTCCTGCACATTATTATTAAAATACAGAAATGCTGCTTCATTACCATAGCTGATAGCCGCTAAGGCAATGAAGGGTTAAGGCAGAATAAACAATAAATACATTAAATACATATTTTTAATGTGTGTATTAAACCTCCCTGCCTTGACTGTAATCTGTGTAATACCCCCTCCCCCTATTGTGTGTGTTAAATTTCCCTGCCTTGACTGTAATCTATGTAAAAAACCCTCCCCCTATTGTGTCTGCTAAGCTTCCCTGCTTTGACTAATCTGTGTAAGCCCCCCTCCCCCTATTGTGTCGGTTAAATCTCCCTGCCTGTGTTTCTGTGAGTGCAGTGTACTGTATGTAAATGTGGGGAGGGGGAGGGGGATCCAGTGTAAATAGCCACACCCTCACCCACTACCTACTACCCACCTGCACATGGCCCCTCCGCTTCTGCAAAACAGACACAAAAATTAAAACATCCAAAGTAATGTCCCCTAACCCCTTAATCACCATAGTGGTTATTAACCGCTACAGTCATTAAGGGGTTAACCCACCCTCACCCACCACTCGGGATGCCTACATACCCTCCCACACTAACCCCCCCCGTGAGGCCTAACCACCCTCACCCAGTACCCACAAGGGAGGCCTACACACATACCGTTGGGAAAACACCCCCCCACACCCAGTACCCACAATAAAAACAATACAGTGACCCACAATAAACATCTTTCTATTTATTAAATACATTACCCACCCCCTGTGCCCCCCCATAAATACATGATTTATTCTTTTACATACAGGGTTCATAACGCAGCCCCACGCGAGTCCCCGGTGGGCTGGCGGGGCACCTGGACAGACCTACAGGGTACCAGCAGCCCTTTTTAAACAGGTTCTGGAGGCCTGCTGGTGGGTCCCACCAGCACCATGGCCCCCAGGTGGTCTCCTTGGGTCACCGTGGGCCACAATTGGGTCCCCACGGT